>NW_024725416.1:0-22082 GCF_018991925.1 Homarus americanus | reverse complement strand
ACATAATATAGGACTCAGACGCTATAACAACAGCTACAACAACAACCACCACAACAACAGCAACCACAACAACAGCAACAACAAACACTACAGCAGCAACATAATATAGGACTCCAGACGCTATAACAGCAACAGCTACAACAGCCACCACCACAACAACAAGCACTGCAGCAGCAACATAATATAGGTTTTCAGACGCTATAACAACAGCAGCTACAACAGCAACCACCACCCACAACAACAACAGCCACCACAGCAACAACAAGCACTACAGCAGCAACATAATATAGGACTCAGCCGCTATAACAACAACAGCTACAAACGCACAACAACAACCACCACAACAACAACAACAACCACTACAGCAGCAACATAATATAGGACTCAGACGCTATAACAACAACAGCTACAACAACAACCACCACAACAACAACAACCACCACAACAACAAGCACTACAGCAGCAACATAATATAGGACTCAGACACTATAACAACAACAGCTACAACAACAACCACCAACAACAACAACCACCACCACAACAAGCACTACAGCAGCAACATAATATAGGACTCAGACACTATAACAACAACAGCTACAACAACAACCACCACAACAACAACAAGCACTACAGCAGCAACATAATATAGGACTCAGACGCTATAACAACAGCCAACAACAACCACCACAACAACAACAACCACCACAACAACAACAAGCACTACAGCAGCAACATAACATAGGACCTAGACGCTATAACAACAACAGCTGCCAACAACAACCACCACAACAACAACAACCACAACAACAACAACAAGCACTACAGCAGCAACATATAGGACTCAGACACTATAACAACAACAGCCACAACAACCACCACAACAACAATGAACCACAACAACAACAACAAGCACTACAGCAGCAACATAATATAGGACTCAGACGCTATAACAACAACAGCTACAACAACAACCACCACAACAACCACCACAACAACAACAACAAGCACTACAGCAGCAACATAATATAGGACTCAGACGCTATAACAACAACAGCTACAACAACAACCACCACAACAACAACCACCGCCACAACAACAACAAGCACTACAGCAGCAACATAATATAGGACTCAGACGCTATAACAACAGCTACAACAACAACCACCACAACAACAACAACCACCACAACAAACACAAGCACTACAGCAGCAACATAACATAGGACTCCAGACGCCATAACAACAACCAGCTACAAATAACAACCACCACAACAACAACAACCACAACAACAACAACAAGCACTACAGCAGCAACATAATATAGACCCATGCCATAACAACAACAGCCACAACAACAACCACCACAACAACAACAACCACAACAACAACAACAAGCACTACAGCAGCAACATAATATAGGACTCAGACGCTATAACAACAACAGCTACAACAACAACCACCACAACAACAACAACCACAACAACAACAACAAGCACTACAGCAGCAACATAATATAGGACTCAGACACTATAACAACAACAGCTACAACAACAACAACCACCACAACAACAACCACCACAACAACAACAAGCACTACAGCAGCAACATAATATAGGACTCAGACGCTATAACAACAACAGCTACAACAACAACCACCACAACAACAACAACCACAACAACAACAACAAGCACTACAAAGCAGCAACATAATATAGGACTCAGACACTATAACAACAGCTACAACAACAACCACCACCATAACAACAACCACCACAACAACAACAAGCACTACAGCAGCAACATAATATAGGACTCAGACGCTATAACAACAACAACTACAACAACAACCACAACAACAACAACAACCACCACAACAACAACAAGCACTACAGCAGCAACATAATATAGGACTCAGACGCTATAACAACAACAGCTACAACAACAACCACAACAACAACAAACAACCACAACAACAACAACAAGCACTACAGCAGCAACATAATAGAGGACTCAGACGCTATAACAACAACAGCTACAACAACAACCACCACAACAACAACAACCACAACAACAACAACAAGCACTACAGCAGCAACATAATATAGACTCAGACACTATAACAACAACAGCTACAACAACAACCACCACAACAACAACAAGCACTAAGCAGCAGCACATAATATAGGACTCAGACGCTTATAACAACAACAGCCAGCAAACAACAACTACCACAACAACAATAAGCACTACAGCAGCAACAAAACTACAGCGGCAACGCCAATATAGGACTCAGACACTATAACAACAACAGCTACAACAACAGCCACCACAACAACAACAACCACCACAACAACAGCAAGCACTACAGCAGCAACATAATATGGGACTCAGCCGCTATTACAACAACAGCTACAACAACAACCACCACAACAACAACAACCGCCACAACAACAACAACAAGCACTTCACAGCAGCAACATAATATTGGACTCAGACTATAACAACAACAGCTACAACAACAACCACCACAACAACAACAACCACCACAACAACAACAAACACTACAGCAGCAACATAATATAGGACTCAGACGCTATAACAACAACGAAAGCTAGCAACAACCACCACAACAACAACAACCACCACAACAACAACAAAGCACTACAGCAGCAACGCAATATATAGGACTCAGACGCTATAACAACAACAGCTACAACAACAACCACCACAACAACAACAACCACCACAACAACAACAATACCACAACAACAACAAGCACTACAGCAGCAACATAATATAAGGACTCAGACTATAACAGCAACAGCTACAACAACAGCCACCACAACAACAACAACCACCACAACAACAACAAGCACTACAGCAGCAACGCAATATAGGACTCAGACCTTTACCCGCAGCAACAGCTACAACAACAACCACCACAACAACAACAACCACCACAACAACAACAAGCACTACAGCAACAACTATAATATATAGGACTCAGACGCTATAAGCAACAACAGCTACAACAACAACCTACAACAACAACAACCGCCACGTAACAACAAGCACTACAGCAACCAACATAATATAGGACTCAGACGCTATAACAACAACGGCTACAACAACAACCACCACAGCAACAGCAACCACCACAACAACAACAAGCACTACAGCAGCAACATAATATAGGACTCAGACGCTATAACAGCAACGGCTACAACAACAACAACCACCACAACAACAACAACCACCACAACAACAACAAGCACTACAGCAGCAACATAATATAGGACTCAGACGCTATAACAACAACAGCTACAACAACAACCACCACAACAACAACAACCACCACAACAACAACAAGCACTACAGCAGCAACATAATATAGGACTCAGACGCTACTTAACAACAACAGCTACAACAGCAACCACCACAACAACAACCAACCACCACAACAACAACAAACACTACAGCAGCAACATAATGCGCGGGACTCAGACGCTATAACAACAACGGCTACAACAACAACCCACCACAACAACAACAACCGCCACAACAACAACAAACACTACAGCAGCAACATAATATAGGACTCGAACCTTCCATAACAACAACAGCTACAACAACAACCACCACAACAACAGCAACCACCACAGCAACAACAAACACTAGCAGCAACATAATATAGGACTCAGGCGCTATAACAACAACAGCTACAACAACAACCACAGCAACAACTTAGCCACCACAACAACAACAAGCACTACAGCAGCAACATAATATAGGACTCAGACGCTATAACAACAGCTACAACAACAACCACCAGCAACAACAACCACGCCTGGCAACAACAAACACTACCCAGCAGCAACATAATAGCAGGACTCCGGGCGCTGCCAAGCAGCAGCGGCGCAGCAACAACCACCGCAACAACAACCACCGCCACAACCAGCAACAACAAGCACTACAGCAGCAACATAATGTGGACTCAGACGCTATAACAACAACAACCACCACAACAACCACAACAACAACAACCGCAACAACAACAACAAGCACTACAGCAGCAGCATAATATAGGACTCAGACGCTATAGCAGCAAGCAGCTACAACAACAACCACCACAACAACAACAACCACAACAACAACAACAAACGCACAGCAGCAACATAATATAGGACTCCAGACGCTATAACAACAACAGCTACAACAACAACCACCACCACAACAACAACAACCACCACCACAACAACAAACACTACAGCAGCAACATAATATATAGGACTCAGACGCTATAACAGCAACAGCTACAACAACAACCACCACAACAACAACAACCACCACAACAACAACCACAAACGCGGCGCCAGCATAATATAGGACTCAGCCGCTATAACAACAGCTACAACAACAACCACCACAACAGCAACAACCGCCACAACAACAACAAACTTACTACAGCAGCAACATAATATAGGACTCAGACTTCTAACAACAACAGCTACAACAACAGCCCACGACAACAACAACAAAACCCACCACAACAACAACAAACACTACAGCAGCAACATAATATAGGACTCAGACGCTATAACAACAACAGTACAGCAACAACCACCACAACAACAACAACCACCACAACAACAACAAACACTACAGCAGCAACATAATATAGGACTCAGACGCTACCAACAGCAACAGCTACAACAGCAACCACCACAACAGCAACAACCACCACAACAACAACAAACACTACAGCAACATAATATAGGACTCAGACGCAATAACAACAACAGCTACAACAACAACCACCACAACAACAACCACCACAACGGCAACAACACACCAGCAACGAACAAACGCCAGCAACATAATATAGGACTCAGACACTATAACAACAGAGCTACAACAACAACCACCACAACAACAACAACCACCACAACAACAACAAGCCACCACAACAACAACAAGCACTACAGCAACAACATAATATAGGACTCAGACGCTATAACGCAACAGCTACAACAACAACCACCACAACAAACAACAACCGCCACGGCAACAACAAACACTACAGCAGCAGCATAATATAGGACTCAGACGCTATAACAACAACAGCTACAAAGCAACAACCACCACAACAACAACAACCACCAGCAGCAAGCAGCACTACAGCAGCAACGCATAATATAGGACTCAGACGCTATAAGCAACAACGGCTACAACAACCACCACAACAACAACAACCACCACAACAACAACAAAAGCACTACAGCAGCAACATAATATAGGACTCAGATGCTATAACAACAACAGCTACAACAACAACCACCACAACAACAACAACCACCACAACAACAACAAACACTACAGCAGCAACATAATATAGGACTCAGACATATAAGCAGCAACAGCTACAACAACAACCACCACAACAACAACCACCGCCACAACAACAACAAGCACTACAGCAGCAACATAATGTGGACTCAGACGCTATAACAACAACAGCCACCACAACAACCACAGCAACAACCTAACAACAACAACAAGCACTACAGCAGCAACATAATATATAGGACTCCAGACGCTATAACAACAACAGCTACAACAACAGCCACCACAACAACAACAACCACAACAACAACAACAACAGCACTACAGCAGCAGCATATAGGACTCAGACGCTATAGCAACAACATACAACAACAACCACCACCACAACAACAGCAGCCGCCACAACAACAAGCACTACAGCAACAGCATAATATATAGGACTCAGACGCTATAACAACAACAGCTGCAACAACAACCACCACAACAACAACCACCACAACAACAACAAACGCACTACAGCAGCAACATAATGGGACTCGGACCTTTATAACGGCAATAGCTACAACAACCGACACCCGCAGCAAACAACAACCGCCACAACAACAACAAAGCACTACAGCAGCAACATAATATAGGACTCCGGGCACTTTATAACAACAACAACTACAACAACAACCACCACAACAACAACAACCACCACAACAACAACAAGCACTACAGCAGCAACATAATATATAGGACTCAGACGCTATAACAACAGCTACAACAACAACCACACCACAACAACAACAACCACCACAACAACAACAAGCACTACAGCAGCAACGCAATATAGGACTCCAGACGCTATAACGGCAGCTACAACAGCAAACCACCCACAACAACAACAACCACCACAACAACAACAAGCACTACAGCAGCAACATAATATAGGACTCAGACGCTATAACAACAACAGCTACAACAACAGCCACCACAACCAACAACAACCGCCTAACAACAACAAGCACTGCAACCAGCAACATAATATGGGATCAGACCTTCATAACAACAACAGCTACAACAACAACCACCACAACAACAACAACCACCACAACCAACAACAAACGCACTACAGCAGCAACATAATATAGGACTCAGACGCTATATAACAGCAACAGCTACAACAACAACCACCACAACGCCTTAAGCCGCCACAACCAACAACCGGCACTACAGCAGCAACACTTAATATAGGACTCCGGGTGCTAAAACAATAACAGCTACAACAACAACCACCACAACCAACAACCGCATACGCAACAACAACAAAAGCACTACAGCAGCAGCATAATATTGGACTCAGACGCTATAACAACGCCACAACGCCACAACAACAACCACAACAGCAACAACAAACTACAGCAACGCTGTAGGACTCCAGACGCTATAACAGCAACGGCTACAACAACAACCACCACAACAACAACAACCACAACAGCAACAACAAACACTACAGCAGCAACATAATATAGGACTCAGACGCTATAACAACGCTGGCTACAACAACAACCACCACCTGCTTAACCAACAACCACCACCACAACAACAAACTACTACAGCAACAACATAATATAGGACTCAGACGCTATAACAACAACAGCTACAACAACAACCACCACAGCAACAACAACCACCACAACAACAACAAGCACTACAGCAACATAATATAGGACTCAGCCGCTATAACAGCAGCTACAACAACAACCCACCACAACAACAACAACCGCCACAACAACAACAAGAAGCACTACAGCAGCAACATAATATAGGACTCCAGACATATAACAACAACGGCGCAACAACAACCACGACAACAACAACAACCACCACAACAACAAGCACTACGGCGGCAGCAATATGGGACTCAGACGCTATAACAACAGCAGCTAACAACAACCACCTAGCAACAGCAACCACCACAACAACAACAAACACTACAGCAGCAACATAATATAAGGACTCAGACTATAACAACAACAGCTAACAACAACCACCACAACAACAACCGCCACAACAACAACAAACTACAGCAGCAACATAATATAGGGACTCAGACGCAATAACAACAGCAGCTACAACAACAACCACCACAACAGCAACCACCGCAACAACAACAACCACCACAACAACAACAAGCACTACAGCAGCAGCATAGCCATAGGACTCAGACGCTATAACGCCAGGCTAACAACAACCACCACAACAACAACAACCACCACAACAACAACAACCACAACCATAGCGAAGCACTACAGCAGCCCAGCATAATATATAGGACTCCAGACGCTATAACGCCAGCAGCTACAACAACAACCACCACCACAACAACAACAACCGCCACAACAACAGCAAGCACTACAGCAGCAACGCAATATAGGACTCAGACGCTATAACAACAACATTTACAACAACAACCACCACAACAACAACAACCACCACAACAACAACAAACACTACAGCAGCAACATAATATAGGACTCAGACCCCGCTATAACAACAGCTACAACAACAACCACCACAACAACAACAACCACCACAGCAACAACAAGCACTACAGCAGCAACATAATACTTATAGGACTCAGATGCTATAACAGCAACAGCTACAACAACAACCACCACAACAACAGCCACCACAACAACAACAAGCACTACAGCGGCAACGCAATATAGGACTCAGACGCTATAACAACAACAGCTACAACAACAAAACCACCACAACAACAACCACCGCACAACAACAACAAGCACTACAGCAGCAGCGCTAATGTGGACTCAGGGCCGCTGCATAACAACAACAACCACCACAACAACCACAACAACAGCCACAACAACAACAACAAGCACTACAGCAGCAACACTATAATATAAGGACTCAGGCGGCTATAACAACAACAGCTACAACAACAACCACCGCAACAACAACAACCACAACAACAACAACAACCGACACTACAGCAGCAACATAATATAGGACTCAGACGCTATAACAACAACAGCTACAACAACAACCACCACCACAACAACAGCAACCACCACCACAACAACAAACACTACAGCAGCAGCATAATATAGGACTCGGGCATATAACGGCAGCTACAACAACAGCCACCACAACAACAGCAACCACCACAACAACAACAAGCACTACAGCAGCAACATAATATAGGACTCGGACTATAACAACAACAGCTTCACCAACAACAACCACCACAACAACAACAACCACCACAACAACAACAAACACTACAGCAGCAACATAATGCTATGGGACTCAGACGCTATAACAACAACAGCTACAACAACAACCACCACAACAACCAACAACCACCACAACAACAACAAGCACTACAGCAACAGCAATATAGGACTCAGACGCTATAACAACAACAGCTACAACAACAGCCACCACAACAACAACAACCACCACAACAACAGCAAACACTACACAGCAGCAACATAATATAGGACTCCAGACCTTTATAACAACAACAGCTACAACAACAGCCACCACAACAACAACAACCACCACAACAACAACAAACACTACAGCAACATAATATAGGACTCAGACGCTATAACAACAACAGCTACAACAACAACCACCACAACAACAACAACCGCCACAACAACAACAAACTTTTCACAGCAGCAACGCATAATATAGGACTCAGACAGCTATAACAACAACCAGCTACAACAACAACCACCACAAACAACAACAAGCACTACAGCAGCAACATAATATAGGACTCAGACGCTATAACAAAAAACACTTCACAACAACCACCACAACAACAACCACCACAACAACAACAAGCACTACAGCAGCAACATAATGCTCAGACTCAGACTATAACAGCAACAGCTACAACAACAACCACCACAGCAACAACAACCGCACAACAACAACAAACTTTCACAGCAGCAACATAATATAGGACTCAGACGCTATAACAACAACAGCTACAACAACAACCACCACAACAGCAACCACCGCCACAGCAACAACAAGCACTGCAGCAGCAACATAATGTGGACTCAGACGCTATAACAACAACAACCACCACAACAACCACAACAACAACAGCACAACAACAACAACAAGCACTACAGCAGCAACATAATATAGGACTCAGACTATAACAACAACAGCTACAACAACAACCACCACAACAACAACAACCACCACAACAACAACAAACGCCACAGCAGCAACATAATATGGGACTCAGACGCTATAACAACAACAGCTACAATAACAACCACCACAACAACAACAACCACCACAACAACAACAAACGCACAGCAGCAGCATAATATAGGACTCAGACGCTATAACAACAACAGCTACAGCAACAATACCACAACAACAACAACCACCACAACCAACAACAAACACTACAGCAGCAACATAATATAGGACTCAGACGCTGCATAACACCCAGCAGCTACAACAACAACCACCACAACAACAACAACCGCCACAACAGCAACAAACTACAGCAGCAACGCCAATATAATTACTCAGACGCTATAACAGCAAACAGCTACAACAACAACCACCACAACAACAACAACCACCACAACAACAACAACCACGCAAGCAACAACAAGCGCCACAGCAGCAACATAATATGGGACTCAGACGCTATAACAACAACAGCTACAACAACAACCACCACAACAACAACAACCACCACAGCAACAACAAACACTACAGCAGCAACATAATATAGGACTCAGACGCTATAGCAACAACAATACAACAACTAGCCACCACAACAACAACAACCGCCACAACAGCAACAGCCGCCACAACAACAACAAACTGCTACAGCAGCAACATAATATAGGACTCAGACTATAACAACAACGAAATACAACAACAACCACCGGCAACAACAACCCACCACAACAACAACAAACACTACAGCAGCAACATAATATAGGACTCCAGACGCTACCAACAACAACAGCTACAGCAACAACCACCACAACAGCAATAACCACCACAACAACAACCGACACTACAGCAGCAGCAATATAGGACTCAGACGCTATAACAACAGCAGCTAACAACAACCACCACAGCAACAACAACCACCACAACAACAACAAACACTTTACAGCAGCAACATAATATGGGACTCAGACAGCTATAACAACAACAGCTACAATAACAACCACGCAACAACAATACCGCCACAACAACAACAACAAGCACTACAGCAGCAACATAATATTGGACTCAGACGCTATAACAACAACAACCACCACAACAACCACAACAGCAACAAGCCACAACCGGAAGCAGCAAAAGCAAGCGCTACAGCAGCAGCGAAACGCCAATGGGACTCCGGACGCTACTTATAACAACAACAGCTACAACAACAACCACCACAACAACAGCAACCACCACAACAACAACAAACTTTTCACAGCAGCAACATAATATAGGACTCAGGCAGCTATAACAACAGCAGCTACAACAACAACCACCACAACAACAACAACCACCACAACAACAACAAACACTACAGCAGCAACATAATATAGGACTCAGACAGCTATAACAACAACAGCTACAACAACAACCACCACAACAACAACAACCACCACAACAACAACAAAAGAACTACAGCAACAACATATAATATGGGACTCAGACAGCTATAACACCAACAGCTAACATAGCAACCACCACAACCGCCACAACATTAACAACAAGCAGCAACGCAATATAGGACTCAGACCTTTATAACAACAGCAGCTACAACAACAACCACCACAACAGCAGCAACCACCACAACAACAACCAATACTACAGCAGCAACCAACATAATACCAGGACTCAGACGCTATAACAACAACAGCTTCACAACAACAACCACCACAACAACAACAACCACCACAACAACAACAAAACACTACAGCAGCAACATAATATAGGACTCAGACGCTATAACGAAAACAGCTACAACAACAACCACCACAACAACAACAACCACCACAACAACAACAAGCACTACAGCAGCAACATAATATAGGACTCAGACGCTATAACAACAACAGCTACAACCAGCAACCACCACAACAACAGCCACCGCCACAACAACAAGCACTACAGCAGCAACATAATATTGGACTCAGACGCTATAACAACAACAACCACCACAACAACCACAACAACAACAACCACAACAACAACAACAAGCACTACAGCAGCAACATAATATGGGACTCAGACGCTATAGCAACAGCAGCTACAAAGCAACAGCCACCACAACAACAACAACCACCACAACAACAACAAACACTACAGCAGCAACATAATATGGGACTCAGACAGCTATAACAACAACAGCTACAACAACAACCACCCACAACAACAACAGCACTACAACAACAACAAACACTACAGCAGCAACATAATATAGGATCAGACGCTATAACAACAAGCAGCTACAACAACAACCACCACAACAACAACAACCACCACAACAACAACAAACACTACAGCAACAACATAATATAGGACTCAGACGCTATAACGCAACAGCTACAGCAACAACCACCACAACAGCAACAGCCGCCACAACAACAACAAACGCACAGCAGCAACATATTATAATTACTCAGGGCAGCTATATATATAGCTACAACAACAACCACCACAACAACAACAACCACCACAACAACAACAACCACCACAACAACAGCAAACTGCTACAGCAGCAACATAATATAGGACTCAGACGCTATAGCAACAACAGCTACAACAACAACCACCACAACAACAACAACCACCACAACAACAACAAACACTACAGCAGCAACATAATATAGGACTCAGACATATAACAACAGCTACAACAACAACCACCACAACAATAACAACCACCACAACAACAACAAGCACTACAGCAGCAACGCCAATATAGGACTCAGACATAGCAACAACAGCTACAACAACAACCACCACAACAACAACAACCACCACAACAACAACAAACACTACAGCAGCAACGCCAATATAGGACTCAGACGCTATAGCAACAACAGCTACAACAACAACCACCACAACAACAACCACCGCCACAACAACAACAAGCACTACAGCAACAACATAATATTGGACTCAGACGCTATAACAGCAACAACCACCACAACAACCACAGCAGCAACGACACAACAACAACAACAAGCACTACAGCAGCAACGCCAATATAGGACTCAGACAGCTATAACAGCAACAGCTAGCAACAACCACCACAACAACAACAACCACCACAACAGCAACAAACTGCTACAGCAGCAACATAATATATAGGACTCAGACAGCTATAAACAACGGCGGCTACAACAACAGCCACCACAACGGCAGCAAGCCACCACAACAACAACAAACACTTCACAGCAGCAACATAATATAGGACTTAGAGGCCTATATATAACAGCTACAACAACCATACCACAACAGCAACAACAACCACCACAACAACAACAAAGCACTACAGCAGCAACATAATATAGGACTCAGACCTTCTCTTTTAACAGCTACAACAACAACCACCGGCAACAGCAGCCCGCCACAACAACAACAAGCACTACAACGGCCAGCATAATGCGTACTCAGACGCTATAACAACAGCAGCTACAACAACAACCACCACAACAGCAACAACCACCACCACTAACAACAACCACCACAACAACAACAAACACTACAGCAGCAACATAATATGGACTCAGACGCTATAACAACAACAGCTACAACAACAACCACCGCAACAACAACAACCACCACAACAGCTTAACACAACAAGCACTGGCAGCAACACCGGCCGCCGGACTCAGACGCTATAACAACAACAGCTACAACAACAAGCCACCACAACAACAACAACGCACGCAACAACAACAACCCGCCACAACAACAACAACTTCACAGCAGCAACGCAATATAGGACCAGACGCTATAACAACAACAGCTACAACAACAACCACCACAACAACAACAACCACCACACTAACAACAACAAGCTTTCAGCAGCAACATAATATGGACTCGGGCCTTCCATAACAGCCATTAAGCTAACTAACCAGCGCACAACAACAACAGCCGCACCAACAACAACAAGCACTACAGCAGCAACATAATATAGGACTCAGACAGCTATAACAACAACAGCTACAACAACAACCACCACAACAACAACAACCACCACAACAACAACAAACACTACAGCAGCAACATAATATAGGACTCAGACGCTATAACAACAACGGCTACAACAACAACCACCACAACCAAACAGCGCGCCACAGCAACAACAAACACTACAGCAGCAACATAATGTGGACTCAGACGCTATAACAACAACAACCACCACAACAGCCACAACAACAACAACCACAACAACAACAACGACACTACAGCAGCAGCATAATATAGGACTCAGACGCTATAACAACAGCAGCTACAACAGCAACCACCACAACAACAACAACCACCACAACAACAACAAGCGCTACAGCAGCAACATATAGGACTCAGACGCTGCGCAACAACAGCAGCTACAAGCAACAACCCACCACAACAACAACAACTTCACCACGGCAACAACAAGCACTACAGCAGCAACATAATGGGACTCCAGACAGCTATAACAACAACAGCTACAACAACAACCACCACAACAACAACAACCACAACAACAGCAGAACTACAGCAGCAACATAATACTCGGACTCAGACTATAACACAACAGCTACAACCGCCAACCACCACAACAACAACAACCGCCACAGCAACAACAAACACTACAGCAGCAACATAATGCCAGGACTCAGACGCTATAACAACAACAGCTACAACAACAACCACCACAACAACAACAACCACCACAACAACAACAAGCACTACAGCAGCAACATATAGGGACTCCAGACGCTATAACAGCAACAGCTACAACAACAACCACCACAACAACAACAACCACAACAACAACAAACACTACAGCAGCAACATAATATAGGACTCAGACAGCTATAACAACAACGAAACACAACAACAACCACCACAACAACAACAACCACCACAACAACAACAAGCACTACAGCAGCAACATAATATGGGACTCAGACGCTATAACAACAACAGCTACAACAACAACCACCACAGCCAACAACAACCACCGCCACAACAACAACAAACGCACTACAGCAGCAACATAATATTTGGACTCAGACGCTATAAGCAACAACAACCACACCACAACAACCACAACAACAACAACCAACAACAACAACAAGCACTACAGCAGCAACGCAATATGGACTCCAGACGCTATAACAACAACAGCTGTAGCAAAAGCCACCACAACAACAACAACCACCACAACAGCAACAAGCACTGCAGCAGCAGCATAATATAGGACTCCAGACGCTATAACAACAACAGCTACAGCAACAACCACCACAACAACAACCACCAGCAACAACAAGCACTACAGCAGCAGCAATATAGGACTCAGACGCTATAACAATAACAGCTACAACAACAACCACCACAACAACAGCAACCACCACAACAACAACAAACACTACAGCAGCAACATAATATAGGACTCAGACAGCTATAACACCAAAGCAGCTACAACAACAACCACCACAACAACAACAACCGCCACAACAACAACAAGCACTACAGCAGCAACATAATATAGTACTGGATATAACAACAACAGCTAAAGCAACAACCACCACAACAACAACAACCACCACAACAACAACAACCACCACAACAACAACAAGCACTACCCAGCAGCAACATAATATAGGACTCAGACGCTATAGCAACAACAGCTACAACAACAACCACCACAACAGCAACAACCACCACAACAACAACCGGCACTACAGCAGCAACATAATATAGGACTCAGACGCTATAACAACAGCGGCTACAACAACCACACAACAACCACCACAACAACAAGCACTACAGCAGCAACGCCAATATAGGACTCAGACAGCTATAACAACAACAGCTACAACAACAACCACCACAACAACAACAACCACCACAACAACAACCGACACTACAGCAGCAACATAATATGGGACTCAGGCGGCTATAGCAACAACAGCTACAACAACAACCACAACAACAACCACCGCCACAGCAACAACAAACACTACAGCAGCAGCATAATATTGGACTCAGACTATAACAACAGCAACCACCACAACAACCACAACAACAACAACCACAACAACAACAACAAGCACTACAGCAGCAGCATAATATGGGACTCCAGACCTTTATAATAACAACAACAGCTACAACAACAACCACACCACAACAACAACAACCACCACAGCAACAACAAGCACTACAGCAGCAACATAATATAGGACTCAGACAGCTATAACAACAGCTACAACAACAACCCACCACAACAACAGCAACCACCACAACAACAACAAATACTACAGCAACAACATAATATGGGACTCAGACGCTATAACAGCAACAGCTACAACAGCAACCACCACAACAACAACAACCACCACAACAACAACAAGCACTACAGCAGCAGCATAATATAGGACTCAGACGCTATAACACCAACAGCTACAACAACAACCACCACAACAACAACAACCGCCACAACAACAACAAACACTACAGCAGCAACATAATATAGTACTCAGACGCTATAACAACAACAGCTACAACAACAACCACCACAACAACAACAACCACCACAACAGCAACAACCACCACAACAACAACCGGCACTACAGCAGCAACATAATATAGGACTCAGACGCTATAACGAAACAGCAGCCACAACAACAACCACCACAACCAACGTAGCCACCACAACAACAACAAGCACTACAGCAGCAGCATAATATGGACTCAGACAGCTATAACAGCAACAGCCAACAGCAACCACCACAACAACAACAGCCGCCACAACAACAACAACCGCCACACAACAACAAACACTACAGCAGCAACATAAATATGGGACTCCAGACGCTATAACAGCAACAGCTACAACAACAACCACCACAACAACAACAACCACTAACATAACAAACACTACAGCAGCAACATAATATAGGACTCAGACGCTATAACAACAACAGCTACAACAACAACCACCACAACAACAACAACCACCACAACAACAACAAGCACTACAGCAGCAACATAATATAAGGACTCAGACCTTTATAACAGCAACAGCTACAACAGCAACCACCGCAACAACAACAGCGCCACAACAACAACAAAGCACTACAGCAGCAACATAATATAGGACTCAGACGCTATAACAGCAACAGCTACAACAACAACCACCACAACAACAACCACCACAACAACAACAAGCACTACAGCAGCAGCATAATATTGGACTCAGACGCTATAACAACAACAACCACCACAACAACCACAACAACAACAACCACAACAACAACAAACACTACAGCAGCAACATAATGCCAGGACTCAGACGCTATAACAACAACAGCTACAACAACAACCACCACAACAACAACAACCACCACAACAACAACAAACTACTACAACAGCAACATAATATAGGACTCAGACGCTATAGCAACAACAGCTACAACAACAACCACCACAACAACAACAACCACAACAACAGCAAACACTACAGCAGCAAGCAACATAATATAGGACTCAGACGCTATAACAACAACAGCTACAACAACAACCACCACAACAACAACAACCACCCCAAAGCAACAACAAAAGAACTACAGCAGCAACATAATATATAGGACTCAGACGCTATAACACCAGCAGCTACAACAACAACCACAACAACAACAACCGCCACAACAACAACAAACACTACAGCGGCAGCAATATGGGACTCCAGACGCTATAACAACAACAGCTACAACAACAACCACCACAACAACAACAAAACCACCACAACAACAACAAGCACTACAGCAGCAACATAATATAGGACTCGAACCTTCTATAACAACAGCTACAACAGCAACCACCACAACAACAACAACCACCACAACAACAACAAGCACTACAGCAGCAACATAATATAGGACTCAGACGCTATAACAACAACGGCTACAGCAATAGCCACCACAACAGCAACAACCACCACAACAACAACAAGCACTACAGCAGCAACATAATATAGGACTCAGACGCTATAACAACAACAGCTACAACAACAACCACCACAACAACAGCCACCGCCACAACAACAACAAGCACTACAGCAGCAACATAATATTGGACTCAGACGCTATAACAGCAACAGCCACCACAGCCACTAACAACAACAACCACAACAACAACAACAAGCACTACAGCAGCAACGCATAATATGGGACTCAGACGCTATAACAACAACAGCTTCAACAACAACCACCACAACAACAACAACCACAACAACAACAACAACAAGCACACTACAGCAGCAACATAATATAGGACTCAGACGCTATAACAACAACAGCTACAACAACAACCACCACCACAACAACAGCAGCCACCACCACAACAACAAAACACTACAGCAGCAACGCATAATATAGGACTCCAGACGCTATAACAGCAACAGCTACAAACATTAACCACCACAACAACAACAACCACAGCAACAACAAACTGCAGCAGCAGCTTATAATATAGGACTCAGACGCTATAGCAACAACAGCTACAACAACAACCACCACAACAACAACAACCACCACAACAACAACAAGCACTACAGCAGCAACATAATATAGGACTCAGACGCTATAACAACAACAGCAACAACAACAACCACCACAACAACAACAACCACCACAACAACAACCGACACTACAGCAGCAACATAATATAGGACTCGGACAGCTATAACAGCAACAGCTACAAGCAACAACCACCACAACAACAACCACCGCCACAACAACAACAAACACTACAGCCCAGCAACATAATATTGGACTCAGACGCTATAACAGCAACAGCTACAACAACAACCACCACAACAACAACCACCACAACAACAACAAGCACTACAGCAGCAACATAATATAGGACTCAGACGCTATAACAACAGCTACAACAACAACCACCACAGCAACAACAACCACCACAACAACAACAAGCACTACAGCAGCAAACATAATATAGGACTCAGACACTATAACAACAACAGCTACAACAACAACAACCCACAACAACAACAACCACCACAACAACAACAACAAGCACTACAGCAGCAACATAATATAGGACTCAGACATAACAACAACAGCTACAACAACAACCACCGCAACAACAACAACCACCACAACAACAACAAACACTACAGCAGCAACATAATATGGGACTCAGACCTTTATAACAACAACGGCTACAACAACAGCCACAACAACAGCAACCACAACAACAACAACAACCACCACAACAACAACTAAACACTACAGCAGCAACATAATATAGGACTCCAGACG
The DNA here is from genome assembly GCF_018991925.1 of Homarus americanus. Lineage (NCBI taxonomy): Eukaryota > Metazoa > Arthropoda > Malacostraca > Decapoda > Nephropidae > Homarus > Homarus americanus. Next base: position 3,172 of record NW_024725416.1, on the reverse strand, counting down.
CTATAACAGCAACAGCTACAACAACAGCCACCACAACAGCCACCACCACAACAACAGCAAACGCACTACAGCAGCAACATATTATAGGACTCAGACGCCTCGCAACAACAGCTACAACAACAACCACCACAGCAACAACAACCACCACAACAACAACAAGCACTACAGCGGCATAATATGGGACTCAGACACTATAACAGCAACAGCTACAACAACAGCCACCACAACAGCAACCACCGCCACAACAACCGGCACTACAGCAGCAACATAATAGAGGGACTCAGACACTGCAACAACAACAGCTACAACAACAACCACCACAACAACAACCACCGCCTAAACAACAACCACCACAACAACAACCACCGCCACAACATCAACCACTACAACCACATAGTGTAGGACTGAGACAAAAGGGGAAAGACTCTAGGAGGAATAAGGTGAATAATATCTGGGGAGGAAGCCGCCGCGATCAGTGAGGGGAAACAGCAATTCCCCTCTGGGATGTGATGGCTCGCTCGGAACTATATTAGACGCAGACCCCTCACTCTCCTTAAGGGTGAGGGGGGGTTAAGAGTAGGAGGTGAGAGGAAGAGGATGAGATGGGAGAGGAATAGGAGAAGGGGGGGTTGAGAGAGGAAGATATGGGAGGAAGAGGGGGCGAAACGGAGACAAGGGAAGGGTTAGAGCAAAGGGAAGAGAGGAGGGGTGAGGGGTTATAGCAAGGAGGAAGAAAAATGAGGTGGAGGGAGGAGGTTAAAAGCAGGAGGTAGGAGGGAGAGCAGGAGGGAGGGGTTAATAGCAGGAGGGAGTGAGGGAGGAGGGTGAGGAGGGAGGAATGGATGATAGGGGGGATAACAAGGGAACAGGATATGACTGGCGGAGGAGAGGGAGAAGAAACGTTCTTTTAGGGAGGTGGTGAGTAGAAGAAGGGGGGGTAAGGAGAGGAAGGGGTGGGGAGGTCAAGAAGAGTGAAAGGAGGAGGGAGGTTGATGGCAGGTTGAGAGGTCTCAAGAGAGAGAGGGTATGTGTGTGTGGGAGAGGGGTGATAGAGAGGAGGGAGAGGAGGGGGGGTGAAGACCGTGCGACAATGGCGGTGATTAGTGAGAGATTCGCGCCTCCCTCCGCCTCCTCCACCACCTTAAAGTGACCCACGCTTGTGTTGTGGGCGTGGGCAGGAGGGGGGCGTAGTTAACCATGGCGTGGTGATGGTGATATTGTTGCGTTGCCGTGGACTGTCGTTAGTGAGGGCGTGGGGGCTGTCGTTAGTGAGGGCGTGGGGGCTGTCGTTAGTGAGGCGTGGGGCTATGGTAGTGAGGGCGTGGGGGCTGTCGTTGGTGAGGGCGTGGGGCTGTCGTTAGTGAGGGCTGTCGTTAGTGGGGCTGTCGTTAGTGAGGGCGTGGGGCTGTAGTTAGTGAGGGCGTGGGGCTGTAAGTGAGGCGTGGGGCTGTCGTTAGTGAGGGCGTGGGGGCTGTGGTTTGAGGGCTTGGGGCTGTAGTTAGTGAGGGCGTGGGGGCTGTCGTGAGTGAGGGCGTGGGGCTGTAGTTAGTGGGGCTGTAGTTAGTGAGGCGTGGGGCTGTCGTTAGTGAGGGCTGTCGTTAGTGAGGGCTGTCGTTAGTGAGGGCGTGGGGCTGTAGTTAGTGTGAGGGCGTGGGGCTGTAGTTAGTGAGGGCGTGGGGCTGTCGTTAGTGAGAGGCGTGGGGGCTGTAGTTAGTGGGGGCTGTCGTTGGTGAGAGCGTGGGGGCTGTAGTTAGTGGGGGCTGTCGTTAGTGAGGGCGTGGGGGCTGTAGTTAGTGAGGGCGTGGGGGCTGTTAGTGAGGGCGTGGGGCTGTCGTTAGTGAGGGCGTGGGGGCTGTCGTTAGTGAGGGCGTGGAGGCTGTCGTTAGTGAGGGCGTGGAGGCTGTCGTTAGTGAGGCGGCGGAGGCTGTCGTTAGTGAAGGCGTGAGGCTGTCGTTAGTGAGGGCGTGGGGGCTGTCGTTAGTGAGACGTGGGGGCTAAGTGAGGGCGTGGGGCCAGGTAGGTGAGGGCGTGGAGGCTGTCAGTAGAGGGCGTGGGGGCTGTAAATAGTGGAGGCTGCAGTTAGTGAGGGCGGGGGCTGTTCTCCCACTTACTCTCCCTTACCCCCGGTAACGGACGAGCGAGGCCTCCTTAAGATCTTCCGTTTCCGATAAAAATATGTAACTGGTATTGAAATCTAATCCTCCAGTCAGTCAGTCAGTCACTTCACCGAGATGGCCGCTTGAGGTTAAACAGTCCATGACAGTCAAGAGGACAGACATCCCAGTAACTGTGTAATGAGTGCCCGTCCCTTACCACCATTCACAATCACTAACTGGATATTGACTGTCATATCCTCTTTATCAAGTCAACTTTATACTGTATATCTATTAACTGTATGATGAGTGTTACCCAGTCACTCAGAGCAACTAACTGTTTAATGATATACTCAACACCACTACCACCACCACCACCACCACCACCACTACCACCACCACCACCACCACCATACACTACTACCACCACCAACCACCACCACTACCACCACCACCACCACACCCATCACCACCACACCACTACCAACCACCACCACTACTCACACCCATCACCATTACACCCCCACACAAACACCCCACACCCACACCCACTCCTCCCACACACACCCACAACCACCCCTCTCCCCAACCCCCACAAACACCCCACATCCACAAACGCCTCCCTCCCACACAACCACACCTCCCCACAAACACCCCTCCCACCCAAAAACACACCCACAAACACCTCCCACACCCACAAACACCTCCCACACCCCACAACACCCCCCCCTCCCACACACAAACACCTCCCACACCCACAAACACCCCCTCCACACCCACAAACACCCCCTCTCCCACACCCACAAACACCCACAAACACCCCACACACACAACACTTCCACACCCACAAACACTCTCACACCCACACAACACACTCACAAACATTCCCACACCCACCCACAAACAACCGGTTGAGGACAAGAATAAGCGTTTATGTTCTTATCTTAACGACTTAATAATTATCTAGAGGAGGATAAAACGGTGTGGAACGATGAGGGTGTGGAGAACAGTTGAGTGGTTGAGTGTGGTGTGGGTGGTGTGTGTGTGGATGATTATTTTTACATTACACACTTAACAGA
>NW_024725415.1:0-7812 GCF_018991925.1 Homarus americanus | reverse complement strand
TGTTATACTCGTTCAGGGGGCTTTGTTATACTCGGTCATGCGACTTTGTTATACTCGATGAGGGGGCTGTGTTATACTCTATCAGGGGACTTTGCTATACTCGATCAGGGAAGTTTGTTATACTCGATAAGGGGCCTTTGTTATACTCGATGAGGGGACTTTGTTATACTCGATCAGGGGAATTTGTTATACTCGATCAGGGGACTTTGTTTTACTCAATCAGGGGACTTTGTTATACTCGATCAGGGGAGTTTGTTATAGTTGATCAGGACAGATTAGTGGACTTTGTTATACTCGATGAGGGACTTTAAAATACTCGATCAGGGGACATTGCTATACTCGATGAGGGGACTTTGTTATACTCGATCAGGGGAATTTTTTATACTCGATCAGGGGCCTTTGTTATACTCGATAAGGGGCCTTTGTTATACTCGATGAGGGGACTTTGTTATTATCGATCAGGGGAATTTGTTATACTCGATCAGGGGACTTTGTTATACTCGATGAGGGGGCTTTGTTATACTCTATCAGGGGACTTTGTTATACTCGTTCAGGGGAATTTGTTATCTTCGATCAGGGATCTTTGTTATACTCGTTCCGGGGGCTTTGTTATACTGGATCAGGGGCCTTTGTTATACGCGATCAGTAGACTTTCTTATTCTCAATCAGAGGACTTTGTTATACTCGATGAGTGGACTTTGTTATACTCGATCAGGGGAATTTGTTATACTCGATCAGGGGGCTTTGTTATACTCGATGAGGGGACTTTGTTATACTCGATAAGGGGCCTTTGTTATACTCGATGAGGGGACTTTGTTATACTCGATCAGGGGAATTTGTTATACTCGATCAGGGGACTTTTGTTTTACCTGGATCAGGGACTTTGTTATACTCGATCAGGGGACTTTTGTTATAGCTGATCAGGGCAGATTAGGACTTTGGTTATACTCGATGACGACATAAAATACCGGATCAGGGACATGCCATATACCTCGATGAGGTGACTTTTGTTATACTCCGGATCAGGGGAATTTGTTATACTCGATCAGGGGACTTTGTTTTACTCGATCAGGGGACTTTGTTATACTCGATTAGGGGACTTTGTTATAGTTGATCAGGGCAGATTAGTGGACTTTGTTATACTCTTTCAGGGGACTTTGTTATACACAATCAGGGGACTGTGTTATACTCGATGAGGGGGCTTTGTTATACTATATTAGGGGACTTTGTTATACTCGATCAGGGGCCTTTGTTATACTCGATCGGAGGACTTTGTTATACTCAATCTGGGGACTTTGTTATACTCGATCAGGGGCCTTTGTTATATTCGATCTGGACTTTGATATACTCGATCAGGGGACTTTATTATACTCGATCAGGGGCCTTTGTTATATTTGATGAGGAGCCTTTGTTATACTCGATCAGGCGACTTTGTTATACTCGATCATAGGTCATTGTTGTACTCGATCAGGGGGCTTTGTTGTACTCGATCAGGGGCCATTGTTATACTCGATAAGGGGCCATTGTTATACTCGATCAGGGGACTTTGTTATACTCGATAAGGGGACTTTGTTATACTCGATGAGGGGCTATGTTATACTTGATCAGGGGACTTTGTTACACTCGATCAGGGGACTTTGTTATGCTCGACCAAGGGTCTTTGTTATACTGGATCAGTGGACTTTGTTATACTGTATCAGGGGACTTTGTTATACTCGATGAGGGGCCTTTGTTTTACTCTATCAGGGGACTTTGTTATACTGGATCTGGGGACTTTGTTATACTCGATCAGTTTTCTTTGTTATTCTTGATCAGGGGACTTTGTAATACTCGACCAGGGGCCTTTGTTGTACTCGATCAGGGGCCTTTGTTATACTCGATAAGGGGCAGTTGTTATACTCGATTAGGGGACTTTGTTATACTCGATCATGGGACTTTGTTATACTTGATCATGGCCCTTTGTTATACTCGATGAGGGGACTTTGTTATACTCGATCAGGGGGGCGTTGTTATACTTGGATCAGAGGATCTTTGTTATACTAGATGAGTGCGGATTCTTGTTATACTCTGATGAGGGACTTTTAGTCATACCGATCAGGGAATTTGTTATACCCGATCAGGGACTTTTGTTTTACTCGATCAGGACCTTTTGTTATACCTCGATCAGGGACTGGTTATAGCGATCAGTGCAGATTACCGGACTTTGTTATACTCGATGAGGACTCTTTAAAAACACTGATCAGGGACATATACTCGATGAGGACTTTGTTATACCCGATCAGGGACTTTGTTATACTCGATGAGGGACTTTAAAATACTCGATCAGGGGACATTGCTATACTCGATGAGGGGACTTTGTTATACTCGATCAGGGGAATTTGTTATACTCGATAAGGGGCCTTTGTTATACTCGATAAGGGGCCTTTGTTATACTCGATGAGGGGACTTTGTTATACTCGTTCAGGGGAATTTGTTATCTTCGATCAGGCATCTTTGTTATACTCGTTCCGGGGGCTTTGTTATACTCGATCAGGGGACTTTGTTATACACGATCAGGAGACTTTCTAATTCTCAATCAGAGGACTTTGTTATACTCGATGAGTGGACTTTGTTATGCTCGATCAGGGGAATTTGCTATACCCGATTAGGGGACTTTGTTATACTCGATCAGCGGACTTTGTTATAATGATCATGGGACTTTGTTATACTCGATGAGGTGATTTTGTTATACCTGATCAGGGATTCTTATTATACGCGATCAGGAAATTCTTTTGTTTTACTCGATCAGGGCTTTTGTTTACCCGATCAGGGCTTTGTTATACGGATCAGGGATTTGTTATACTCAGATCAGTGGACTTTGTTATACCCGATCAGGGGACTTTAATATACTCGATGAGGGGGGCTTTGTTATACTCGATCAGGGGACTTTGTTATACCCGATCAGGCGACTTTGTTATACTCGATCAGGGGACATTGTTATACTCGATGAGGGATCTTTGTTATACTCTATCAGGGGACTTTGTTATACTCGATCAGGGATCTTTGTTATACTCGTTCAGGGGGCTTTGTTATACTCGTTCAGGTTACTTTGTTATACTCGATCAGGGGACTTTGTTATACCTGTTCAGCCTTGGTTATTTCGATGAGGGACTTTGTTATACTCGATGAGGGACTTTAACATACCGATGAGGGGCTTTGTTATACCCGATGAGGACTTTGTTATACCGATGGTAATTTAATATTCTCGATTAGGGAATTTGTTGCTACTCTGATCAGGGACTTGCTATACCGATCAGACTTGCCTATACTGATCAGGGCTTTGTTATACTCGATAAGGGAATTTGTTACACCGATGAGGGACCTTGTTATTCTCGATTAGGGAATTTGTTATACTCTGGATCAGGGACTTTGTTATACCCGGGATTAGGACTTTGCTATATTCGATCAGGGCTTTGTTATACTCGACAAGGGGCTTTTTGTTATACTCGATGAGGGGACTTTGTTATTCCCGATTAGGGGAATTTGTTATACTTGATCAGGGGACTTTGTTATACTCGATCTGGGGACTTTGCTATACTCGATCAGGGGGCTTTGTTATACTCGATAAGGGGCCTTTGTTATACTCGATGAGGGGACTTTGTTATTCTCGATTAGGGGAATTTGTTATACTTGATGAGGGGACTTTGTTATACTCGATCACGGGACTTTGCTATACTCGGTCAGGTGACTTTGTTATACTCTAAGAGGGGGCTTTGTTATACTCTATCAGGGGACTTTGTTATACTAGATCAGTGGACTTTGTTATACCCGATCAGGGGGCTTTGTTATACTCGTTGAGGGGACTTTGTTATCCTCGATCAGGGATCTTTAGTATACTCGTTCAGGGGGCTTTGTTATACTCGATCAGGGGACTTTGTTATACTCGATCAGGATCTTTTGTTATACTCTGTTCAGGGCTTTTGTTATACTGGTCAGTGACTTTGTTATACTCGATGAGGGGCTTGTTATAATTTCATCAGGAATTTTGCTATACTCGATAAGGACTCTTAATATACTTGGATCAGGACCTTTAGTTATACCCGTCAGGGACTTGATATACTCGATCAGGGTTTTGTTATACCTGATGAGGGGCCTTTGTTGTACCGATTAGGGCCTCCTTTTGTTGTACCTCAATCACGGACTTTTGTTATACCAGATCAGGGCCTTGTTATACTCGTTGAGGGGGCTTTGTTATACTCGGTCATGTGAGTTTGTTATACTCGATGAGGGGGCTTTGTTATACTCTATCAGGGGACTTTGTTATACTCGATTAGGGATCTTTGTTATACTCATTCAGGGGGCTTTGTTATACTCGGTCATGTGACTTTGTTATACTCGATGAGGGGGCTTTGTTATACTCTATCAGGGGACTTGGTATACTCGATAAGGGGACTATAATATACTCGATCAGGGCACTTTGTTATACTCGTTCAGGGGACTTTGTTATACTCGTTCAGGGTATTTGTTATACTCGATCAGGGCTCTTTCTTATACTCGTTCAGGGGGCTTTGTTATACTCGGTCAGGTGACTTTGTTATACACGTTGAGGGGGCTTTGTTATACTCTATCAGGGGACTTTGTTATACTCGATCAGGGGACTTCCTTACACTCGATCAGGGGAATTTGTTATTTTCGATCAAGGTGCTTTGTTATACTCGATTAGGGACTTTGTTATACTCGATCAGGGGACTTTGTTATACCCGATCAGTGGACTTTGTTTTACTCGATCAAGGGGCTTTGTTATACTCGATTAGGGGACTTTGTTATACTCGATCAGGGGACTTTGTTATACCCGATCAGTGGACTTTGTTTTTACTCGATCAGGGGACTTTGTTCTACTCAGTCAGGGGACTTTGTTATACTCGATCAGGGGACTTTGTTATACTCGATCAGGGGACTTTGTTATACTTGATCAGGGGCTTTTGTTATACTCGATGAGGCGGCTTTGTTATAATCGATGAGCGGACTTTGTTATACTTGATCAGGGGTCTTTGTTATACTCGATCAGTGGACTTTGTTATACTCGATCAGGAGGCTTTGTTATACTCTATCAGGGGACTTTGTTATACGCGATCAGGAGACTTTCTGTCTCGATCAAGGGACTTTGTTATACTGGATGAGTGGACTTTGTTATACTCGATCAGGGAATTTAATATACTCGATCAGGGGAATTTACTATTCTCGATGAGGGTCCTTTGTTATACTTGATGAGGGGACTTTCTTACACTCGATCAGGGGAATTTGTTATTTTCGATGAGGGGGCGTTGTTATACTCGATCAGTGGACTTTATTATACTCGATCAGTGGACTTTGTTATACTCGATCTGGGGACTTTGTTATACTCAATCAGGTGACTTTGTTATACTCGATCAGGGGACTTTGTTATACTCGATAAGGGGGCTTTGTTATACTTGATCAGGGGCCTTTGTTGTACTCGATTAGGGAACTTTGTTATTCTCGATCAGGGGACTTTGTTATACTCGATCAGTGGAATTTGTTATACTCGATCACGGGACTTTGTTATACTCGATTAGGGAACTTTGTTATTCTCGATCAGGGGACTTTGTTATACTCGATCAGTGGAATTTGTTATACTCGATCACGGGACTTTGCTATAATTGATGAGAGGCCTTTGTTATACTCGTTCAGGGGAATTTGTTGTACTTGATCAGGGTACATCAGTGGACTTTGTTATACTCGATCAGGGGACTTTTATATTCTCGATGAGGGGACTTTGCTATACTCGATAAGGGGCCTTTGTTTTACTCGATTAGGGGCCTTTGTTATACTCGATCAGGGGACTTTGTTATACTCAATCTGGGGACTTTGTTATGCTCGATCAGTGGCCTTTGTTATCCTCGATCGGGGACTTTGTTATACTCGATCAGGGGACTTTGTTAACTCGATCAGGGGCGTTTGTTATATTCGATGAGGAGCCTTTGTTATACTCGATTAGGGGACTTTGTTATACTCGATCAGGGGTCTTTGTTGTACTCGATCAGGGGGCTTTGTTGTACTCGATTTGGGGCCTTTGTTATACTCGATAAGGGGCCATTGTAATACTCGATCAGGGACTTTGTTATACTCGATGAGGGACTTTGTTATTCTCGATTAGAAATTTGTTATACTTGATGAGGGACTTTATTTATTCTCGATCAATGGATTTTTGTTAAACTCGATGAGGGCGGCATTTGTACTCGATCAGGGGCCTTTGTTGTGTTGCTCCATCACGGGACTTTGTTATATACTCGATCAGGGGCCTTTGTTATACTTCGCTAGGGACTTTAATATACTCGATCAGGGTTTTGTTATACTCGTTCAGGGGACTGTGTTATCTCGATCGATCAGGGATCTTTGTTATACTCGTTCAGGGCTTTGTTATATGCTCGATTAGGGGACTTTGTTATACTCGATAACGGGACTTTGTTATACTCGATAAGGGTAATTTGTTATACTCGATAAGGGACTTTGTTATACTCGATCAGGGGACTTTCTTATACTCGATTAGAGGCCTTTTTTGGACTCGATCAGGGGACTTTGTTATACTCGAGCAGGGGGCTTTGTTATACTCGATCAGGGGACTTTGTTATACTCGATCAGGAGGCTTTCTTATACTCGATCAGGGACTTTGCTATACTCGACCAGGGCTTTGTTATACTCGATAAGGGCCTTTGTTATACTCGATAGAGAGGACTTTGTTATTCTCGATTAGGGAATTTATTGTTATATACTTGATCAGGGGACTTTTGTTATATACTCGATCAGGGGACTTTACTCCTCGGTGGGGGGCTTTGTTATACTCGATAAAGACGCTGTTATACTCGATGAGGGGACTTTGTTATACTCGATAAAGGGACTTTGCTATACTCGATCAAGGGGCTTAGTTATACTCGATAAGGGGCCTTTGTTTTACTCGATGAGGGGACTTTGAAATTCTCGATTAGCGGAATTTGTTATACTTGATGAGGGGACTGTGTTATACTGGAATAGGGGATTTTGTTATACTCGATGAGGGGCCTTTGTTTTCTCGATCAGGGGCCTTTGTTATAAATTATCAGTGGACTTTGTTATACTTTATCAGGGGACTTTGTTATACTCGATCAGGCGCCTTTGTTATACTCGATCAGGGGCATTTGTTATACTTTATCAGGGGACTCTGTTATACTCGATCAGGGATCTTTGTTATACTCGTTCAGGTGGCTTTGTTATACTCGGTCAGGTGACTTTGTTATACCCGATGTGGGGGCTTTGTTATACTCTATCAGGGGACTTTGTTATACTCGATAAGGGGACTTTAATATACTCGATCAGGGGACTTTGTTATACTCGTTCAGGGGAATTTGTTATCTTCGATCAGGGATCTTTGTTATACTCGTTCAGGGGCCTTTGTTATACTCGATCAGGGGACTTTGTTATACGCGATTAGGAGACTTTCTTATTCTCAATCAGAGGACTTTGTTATACTCGATGAGTGGACTTTGTTATACTCGATCAGGGAATTTAATATACTCGATCAGGGGAATTTTCTATACCCGATCAGGGGACTTTGTTTTACTCTATCAGGGAACTTTGTTATACTCGATCAGGGATCTTTGTTATACTCGATGAGGGGGCTTTGTTATTCTCGATTAGGGGAATTTGTTATACTCGATCAGGGGACTTTGTTATACTCGATGAGGTGACTTTGTTATACTCGATCAGGGGTCTTTGTTATACTCGATCAGGGCCCTTTTTTTTTACTCGATGAGGGGGCTTTGTTTTACTCGATCAGGG
>NW_024725414.1:0-8385 GCF_018991925.1 Homarus americanus | reverse complement strand
TAGATCGATTATAACAAAGGCCCCTCATCGAGTATAACAAAGTCCATTGGTCAAGTATAAAAAAGTTCCCTGGTCGAGTATAATAAATTCCCCTGATCGAGTATAACAAAGTCCCCTGAGTAATTATAAAAAAGGTCCCTAGTCGAGTATAACATTGTTCCCTGATCGAGTATAACAAAGTCCCCTGGTTGAGCATAACAAAGTTCCCTCATCGAGTATAACAAAGGCCCCTAATCGAGTATAACAAAGTCCCCTGATTGAGTACAACAAAGTCCCCTGATCGAGTAAAACAAAGTCCTCTGGTTAAGTATAACAAAGTCCCCCGATCGAGTATAACATATCCCCTGATCGAGGATAGCAAAGTCCTCTGGTCGAGTATAAAAAAGTCCTCTGGTCGAGTATAACAAAGCCTCCTGAACGAGTGTAACAAAGTCCCATGATCGATTATAACAAAGCCCCCTGCTCGAGTATACAAAAGTCCCCTGATCGAGTATAACAAAATTCCCTAGTCGAGTATAACAAAGCCCCCTTATCGAGTATAACAAAGGCCCCTAATCGAGTATAACAAAGTCCCCTGATTGAGTATAACAAAGTCCCCTGATCGAGTATAACAAAGCCTCCTGATCGAGTATAACAAAGTCCCCTGATCGAGTAGAACAAAGCCCCCTGCTCGAGTATAAGAAAGTCCCCTGCACGAGTATAACAAAATTCCCTGGTCGAGTATAACAAAGCCCCCTTATCGAGTATAACAAAGGCCCCTAATCGAGTATAACAAAGTCCCCTGATTGAGTATAACAAAGTCCCCTGATCGAGTAAAACAAGGTCCTCTGGGTGAGTATAACAAAGTCCCCTGATCGAGTATAACATATCCCCTGATCGAGTAAAACAAAGTCCTCTGGTCGAGTATAAAAAAGTCCCTAGATTCGAGTATAACAAAGGACCCTCATCGAGTAAACAAAGTCCATTGGTCAAGTATAAAAAAGTCCTCTGGTCGAGTATAACAAAGTCCCCTGATCGAGTATAACAAAGTCCCCTGGTCGAGTATAGCAAAGTCCCCTCATCGAGTATCACAAAGCCTCCTGATCGAGTATAACAAAGTCCCCTGGTCGAGTAAAACAAAGTCCCCTGGTCCAGTATAACAAAGTCCCCTGATCGAGTATAACATATCCCCTGCTCGAGTATAACAACGTCTCCTGGCCCAGTATAACAAAGTCCCCAGATCGAGCATAACAAAGTCCCCTGATCGATTATAACAAAGTCCCCTGGTCGAGTATAAGAAAGGGCCCTGATCGAATAAGACAAAGTCCCCTAATCGAGTATAACAAAGTCCTCTGATCCTAGTATAACAAAGTCCCCTGGTCCAGTGTAACAAAGCCCCCTGATCGAGTATAACATATCCACCTGATCGAGTATAACAAAGTCTCCTGGCCCAGTATAACAAAGTCCCCATATCGAGCATAGCAAAGTCCCCTGATCGATTATAACAAAGTCCCCTAACCGAGTATAACAAAGGCCTGTGGGCGAGTATAACAAAGTCCCCTTTTCGAGAATAACAAAGTCCCGTGATCCTAATAAAACAAAGCCCCCTGGACGAGTATAACAAAGTCCTCTGATCGAGTATAACAAAGTCCCCTGATCAAGTATAACAAAGGCCCCTGATCGAGTATAACAAAGGCCCCTCATCGAGTATAACAAAGTCCATTGGTCAAGTATAAAAAAGTCCCCTGGTCGAGTATAACAAAGTCCCCTGATCGAGTATAACAAAGCCCCTTGCTCGAGTATAAGAAAGTCCCCTGATCGAGTATAACAAAGTCCCCTGGTCGAGTATAACAAAGTCCCCTGATTGAGTATAACAAAGTCTCCTGATCGAGAATAACAAAGTCCTCTGGATGAGTATAACAAAGTCCCCTGATCGAGTATAACACATCCCCTGATCGAGTAAAACAAAGTCCTCTGGTCGAGTATAACAAACCCCCCTGCTCGAATATAAGAAAGATACCCTGATCGAGTATAACAAAGTCCCCTGATTGAGTATAACAAAGGCCCTCATCGAGTATAGCAAAGGCCCCTCATCGAGTATAACAAAGTCCATTGGTCAAGTATAAAAAAGTCCCCTGGTCGAATATAACAAAGTCCCCTAATCGTGTATAACAATGTCCCCTGGTCGGCTCGAATATAAGAAAGATGATATGACAAAGTCCCCTGATCGAGTATAACAAAGCCTCCTGATCGAGTATAACAAAGTCCCCTGATCGAGTATAACAAACCCCCCTGCTCGAATATAAGAAAGATACCCTGATCGAGTATAACAAAGTCCCCTGATCGAGTATAACAAAGGCCCTCATCGAGTATAACAAAGGCCCCTCATCGAGTATAACAAAGTCCATTGGTCAAGTATAAAAAAGTCCCCTGGTCGAATATAACAAAGTCCCCTGATCGTGTATAACAATGTCCCCTGGTCGAGTATAGCAAAGTCCCCTGATCGAGTATAACAAAGCCTCCTGATCGAGTATAACAAAGTCCCCTGATCGAGTATAACAAAGCCCCCTGCTCGAGTATAAGAAAGTCCCCTGATCGAGTATAACATAAATCCATGGTCGAGTATAATAAAGCCCCCTCATTGAGTATAACAAAGGCCCCTTATCGAGTATAACAAAGTCCCCTGATTGAGTATAACAAAGTCCCCTGATCGAGTAAAACAAGGTCCTCTGGGTGAGTATAACAAAGTCCCCTGAACGAGTATAACATATCCCCTGATCGAGTAAAACAAAGTCCTCTGGTCGAGTATAAAAAAGTCCCCTGATCGTGTATAACAAAGTCCCCTTCTCGAGTATAGCAAAGTCCCTAGATCGATTATAACAAAGGCCCCTCATCGAGTATAACAAAGTCCATTGGTCAAGTATAAAAAAGTCCTCTGGTCGAGTATAACAAAATCCCCTGATCGAGTATAACAAAGACCCTGGTCGAGTATAGCAAGGTCCCCTGTTCGAGTATCACAAAGCCTCCTGATCGAGAATAACAAAGTCCCCTGGTCGAGTATAACAAATTCCCCTGGTCCAGTATAACAAAGTCCCTACATCGAGCATAGCAAAGTCCCCTGATCGATTATAACAAAGTCCCCTCATCGAGTATAACAAAGTCCATTGGTCAAGTATAAAAAAGTCCCCTGGTCGAGTATAACAAAGGCCCCTGATCGAGTATAACAAAGCCCCTTGCTCGAGTATAAGAAAGTCCCCTGATCGAGTATAACAAAGTCCTCTGGATGAGTATAACAAAGTCCCCTGATCGAGTATAACACATCCCCTTATCGAGTAAAACAAAGTCCTCTGGTCGAGTATAAAAAAGTCCCCTGGTCGAGTATAACAAAGTCCCATAATCGAGTATAACAAAGTCCCCTGATCGAGTATAGAAAAGTCCCCTGATCGAGTATAACAAAGCCTCCTGCTCGAATATAAGAAAGATACCCTGATCGAGTATAACAAAGTCCCCTAATCGAGTATAACAAAGGCCTATCATCGAGTATAACAAAGTCCCCTAATCGAGTATAACAAAAATCCATGGTCGAGATAATAAAGTTCTCATCGTTATAACAAAGTCCCCTTGGTCCAGTGTAAAGTCCTCGGATCGAGTATAATATATTCACTCTGATCGAATATACAAAGTCCTTGATCAAGTATAACAAAGGCCCCCGATCGAGTATAACAAAGGCCCTCATCAAGTAGGTACAAAAGTCCATTGGGTCAAGTATAAAGTCCCCTGCTGGGAGAAGTAACAAAAGTCCCTGACTATATAACAAAGTCCTCTGGATGGAGCATAACAAAGTCCCTGATCGAGTATAACATATCCTGACTTGAGTAAAAATGTGGAAGTCCTCTGGTCGAGTATAAAGTCCTTTCTGTCGAGTATAAATAAAGTCCTGATCGAGTATAACAAAGTCCCCTGATCGAGTAGAGTCCCCTGATCGAGTATAACAAAGCCTCTGATCAAGGCAATAAAGTCCCCTGATCGAGCAACAGCCCCTTGCCCGGCCATAAGAAATATACCCTGATCGAGAACAAAACCCCTGATCGCGTATATAACGTCTCATCGAGTATAACAGCGCTCCTTATCGAGTATAAAGGCCCTCATCGAGGCAAAGGCCTCATCGAGTATACTAAAGGCCCTCATCGAGTATAATAAAGTCTACGGCGATAAAAAGTTCTCGGTCGAATATAACAAGCTTCCTATCGAGTATAACATAGTCCCCTGATCGAGAGAACAAAAGCCCAGCCCTATATAAGAAAGTCCCCACCGAGTATAACAAATTTAGTCGATATAAATAAAGCCCTTTATCGAGTATATAACGTATACCCTGATCATATAGCAAAGTCCTCTGGTCGGAGTATAAAAGTCCCCTGATCAGAGTATAACAAAGTCGCCTTCTTCGAGCATAAATAAAAAGTCCCTAGATGGAGTATAACAAAGGACCCTATCGAGTATAACAAAGTCCATTGGTCAAGTATAAAGTCCCCTGTCGAGTATAATAAAGCTTCCTAACGAGGCACAATAAAGTCCCATGATCGAGAATAACAAAAGTCCCATGATCGAGTATAACAAAGTCCCATGATCGAGTATAACAAAGTCCCCTGATCGAGTGAAAACGTCCTGGGATCGAGAGTATAACAAAGCCTCCTGACTGGAGAGCAACAAAGTCCCTGATCGAGTATACTGAAAGACCCGCCGAATATGCAAAGATAATTCTGATCGAGCATATCAAAGTCCCCTAATCAGAGTATAAATAGTACCATCATCATATAATAAAGCCCCCAATCGAATATAACAAAGTCTATTGGCCGTACAAAAGTCCCCTGGTCGAATATAACAACAACCCCTTGATCGTATAACAATGTCCCTGGTCGAGGTAGTTAAAGTCCCCTGACGGAGTATATAACAAAGCTTCTGATCGAGTATAACAAAGCCCCTGATCGAGCAGAACAGTGCCCCCTCGCTCGGAGTATAAGAAAGTCCCCTGATCAGGGCAATGTACCCCTGGTCGAGTATAACAAAGCCCTTATCGAGAAGCAAGGCCCCTAATCATACGAAGCTCCCCGGATTGAGTATAACAAAGTCCCCTGATCGAGTAAAAACAAGGTCCTTGGGTGAGTATATAACAAAGTCTCCTCATCGAGCATAACATATCCCCTGATTGAGAAAAACAGTCCTCTTGTCGAGTATAAAAAGTCCCCTGATCGAGGCATAACAAAGTCCCTTCTCGGAGTATAAATAAAGTCCTTAGATCGATTATAAATAAAGGCTTTCATCGAGTATAACAAAGTCCATTAATGTATATAAAAAGTTCTGGTCGAGTATAATAAATTTCACTGAGTATAACAAAGTCCCCTGAGCAATTATAAAAAGGTCCCTGGTCGAGTATAACATTGTTCCCCGATCGATATAACAAAGTCCCCTTGCTGAGCATAACAAAGTCTCATCGAGCATATAACAAAGGCCCCTAATCGACATAAAGAAAGTCTCTTGATTGAGCATAACAGTCCCCTGATCGAGTAAAACAAAGTCCTCTGGTTAAGTATAACAAAAGTCCCCTGATCGAGAATACATCCCCTTGATCGAGGATATAAAAGTCCTCTGGTCGAGAGCAGTAAAGTCCTGGTCGAGTAACAAAGCCTCCTGAACGAGTGTGTAAATAAAGTCCCATGATCGAGTATAACAGCGACCTCTACTAGAGTATATAACAAAGTCCATTGGTCAAGTATAAAAGTCCTCAGTCGAGTATACAGCCTTTGAACGAGTGTAAATAGAAAGTCCATGATCGAGCATATAACAGTTCCCCTGCTCGAGTATACGAAAACGCCGATCGTGTTGAAATATTCCCTGACTGAGATATAATAAAGGCTCCTCGATCGAGTATAACAAAGTCCATTGCCAAGCAAAATTTGATCAGCGGTAACAAAGGGCTCCCCGCGAGTATAACAAAAGTCCCCTGGTCGAGAAGTTAACAAAGTCCCCTGACCCTAGTATAATAAAGCTCTGGTCGAGTATAACAAAGTCCCCCTGATCGAGGCGCAGCAAAACCCGGGCAGGTCGAGAATAACAAAGTCCCCTGATCCTAGTATATCAAAGCCCCTGGTCGAGTATATAACAAAACCCGTAGATTTATATAACAGCGCCCTCATCGAGAGCAAGGTTCCATTGGTCAAGTATAAAAAGTCCCCTGGTCGACTAGGCAAAGTCCCCTGATCGAGCATAACAAAGGCCCTCATCGAGCATAACAAAGTCCATTAATAACCATATAAAGTTCCCTGGTCGAGTATAACAAAGTCCTCTGATCGAGTATAACAAAGTCCCCTGGGCGGTCGAAGTAAAGTACCTGATCGATATAACAGTTCTTTGGATTTGAGATAACAAAGTCGCCTTCCTCGAGTATAACAAAGTCCTGCATCGAATATAAATAAAGGCCCTTAACGAAAGTATAATAAAGTCCATTGGGTCAAGTATAAAAAGTCCCCTGGTCGAGAGTATAACAAAGTCCCCCTGATCGAGTATAACAAAGTCCCCTGATCGGAGAGCAGAAAGTCCCCGGATCGAGATAATGAAGCCTCCTGGATCAAGTAAGTACAAAGTCCCCTGACTGAGTATACTGAAAGCCCCTGCTCGAATATAAGAAAGACAATTCTGATCGAGGCACAAAGTCCCGTGATCGAGAATAACAGCGCCCTGATCGAGTATAACAAAGGCCCTCATCGAGTATACTGAAGTTCATTGGTCAAGGCAAAAAGTCCCCGGTCGAATATAAACAAAGTTCCCTAATCGTATAAATAATGTCCTCCTGGTCGAGGATAGCAAAAGTCCCCTTTATCGAGTATAACAAAGCTCCTGATCGATTATAACAAAGTCCCTGATCGAGTAGAACAAAACCCCCGTTTCCGGAGAGTAAAAGTCCTCATCGATTATAATAAAAAATACATGGTTTCAAGTATAATAAAGCCCTCATCGAGTATAACAAAGGCCAATTAATCGAGTATAACAAAGTCCCTGATTGAGTATAACAGTCCCTCGGATCGAGTAAAACAAGGTCATCTGGAGAGAATAAAACAAAGTCTCTGATCGAGTACAAATATATCCTGGATCGGAGTAAAACAAAGTCTCTGGTCGAGTATAAAAAGTCCCTGATCAAGCATAACAAAGTCCTCTTCGAGTCTAACAAAGTCCTGTAGATCGATTATGTCAGCCATTCCCCAATGAGTATAATAAAGTCCATTATCAAGTATAAAAAGTCCTCTGTCGAGTATAACAAAAGTCCCCCTGATCGAGTATAAACAAAGTCCCTGGTCGAGTATAGCAAAGTCCCCTATCGAGTATCATGTTTCCTGATCGAGCAGCACAGTCCCCCTGGGTCGAGTAAAACAAAGTCCCCTGGTCCAGCAGAACAAAGTCCTCGGATCGGCATAACATATTCTGCTCGGTATAACAACGGTCTCCTGCTTCAGTATAACAAGTCCCCAGATCGAGCATAACAAAGTCCCCTGATCGATTATAACAAAGTCCCCTGGTCGAGTATAAGAAAGGGCCCGATCGAATAAGGTACAAAGTCCCCTCAATCGAGCATATAACAAAGTCCTGATCCTAGTATAACAAAGTCTCTGGTCCAGGCCAAAGTCTCTATCGAGTATAAATATATCCACCCGATCGAGAGCAACAAAGTTCTGGCCCAGTATAACAAAAGTCCTGAGACCGAGCATAGCAAAACTCGATCGATTATAAAGTCCCCTGACCGAGCATAACAGCGTCGGGCGAGTATAACAAAGTCCCTCGATGTCAACAAAAGTCCCCTGATCCTAGTAAAGAAAGCCCTGACGAGTATATAACAGTCCTCATCGAGTATAAATAAAGTCCCTTGATCAAGTATAACAAAGGCCCCTGATCGAGAGCAACAAAGGCCCCCATCGAGTAAACAAAAGTCCATTAACAAGATAAAAGTTCCTGGTCGAGTATAAGAAAGTCCCCTGATCATATAACAAAGTCCCCTGGTCGAGTATAACAAAAGTCCTGATTGATATAACAGTTCCGCTGATCGAGTATAACAAAACCTTCGGATGAGTATAACAAATTTCTGATCGAAAATAACACATCCCCATCATAAAACAAAGTACTTCTGGGTTTTGCGTATATAACAACCCCCCTGCTTCAAAGAGTAAGAAAGATACCTGTATAATAAAGTCCTGATTGAGTATAACAAAGGCCCTACCGAGTATAAGTAGCAAAGGCCCCTCATCGAGCATAATAAAAGTCCATTGGCCGGCGAGTAAAAAGTCCCCTGGGTCGAATATAACAAAGTCCTCAATCGTGTATAACAATGTCCTGGTCGAGCATAACAAACCCCCTGCT
>NW_024725413.1:0-31453 GCF_018991925.1 Homarus americanus | reverse complement strand
ATCAGTATGCTTCGTTCAGTTACGTGTGCTAATACCTAGGAGTGTCAAGGGTGTACCTGGGGTGTCAGAGGTGTGCCTATAGGAGTATCGGAGGTTTGCACCTGGGAATGTCAGGTTGTGCCTGGGGTGTCGGAGGTGGACCCGGGGTGTCAGGGTGTGCCTGGGAGTATCAGGGGTGTGCCTGGGGTGTCAGAGGTGTGCCTGGGAATGTCAGAGGTGTGCCAGGGAGTGTCAGTGAGTACCTGGGAGTGTCAAGGTGTGCCTGGGATGTCGTGGGTGTGCCTGGGAATGTCGGAGGTGTACTGGGGGTGGGTGTGCCTGGGGAGTGTCAGAGGGTGTACCTGGGGTGTCAAGGTGTGCCTGGGGAGTGTGGAATGCCTGGGGAGTGTCAGAGGTGTACCTGGGGTGTCTGGGGTGTGCAGGTGTCAGAGGTGTGCCTCAGGTGTCAGAGGTGTGCCTGGGGTGTCAGAGGTGTACCTGGGAGTGTGGAGGTGTGCACCAGGGAGTGTCAGGAGTGTACCTGGGAGTGTCAGGGTGTGCCTGGGGTGTCAGAGGTGTGCCTGGGAGTGTCGGAGGTGTGCCTGGGGTGTCAGTGTGCCTGGGGAGTGTCGGAGGTGTGCCTGGGAGTGTCAGAGTGTGCCTGGGGTGTCAGGGGTGTGCCTGAGGTGTCGGAGTGTGCCTGGGAGTGTCAGAGGTGTGCCTGGGGTGTCAGAGGTGTGCCTGGGGTGTCAGGGAGTGTGCCTGGGAGTGTCAGGGGTGTACCGGAAGTGTCAGAGGTGTGCCTGGGGTGTCAGGGTGTACTTGGGAGTGTCAGAGGTGTACCTAGGGTATCAGGAGGTTTACCTGGGGAGTGTCGGAGTTGTGCCTGGGGTGTCGGAGGCGGACCCGGGAGTGTCAGAGGTGTGCCTGGGAGTATCAGAGGTGTACCTGGGGAGTGTCAGAGGGTACCTGGAATGTCAGAGATATGCCAGGGAGTGTCAGTGAAGTGCCTGGGGAGTCTCAAAGGTGTGCCTCGGAGTATCGTGGGTGTGCCTGGGAATATCGGAGGTGTGCCAGGGTGTTAGAGGTGTGCCTGGGGTGTCAGAGGTGTGCCTGGGGTGTCAGAGGTGTGCCTGGGGTGTCAGAGGTGTGCCTGGGATTGTAAGAGTGTGCCTGGGAGTGTCAGAGGTGTGCCTGGGGTGTCAGGGGAGGTGTGCCTGGGGTGTCAGGGTGTACCTGGGAGTGTCAGAGGTGTACCTGGGAGTGTCAGGGGTGTGCCTGGGGAGTGTCAGGGGTGTGCCAGGAGTGTCAGGTGGGTATGTGGGTGTGTCAGAGGTGTACTGGGGAGTGTCAGTGTGCCTGGGAATGTCGGAGGTGTGTACCTGGGGGTGTCAGGGTGTACCTGGGGTGTCAGTAGAGTACCTGGGAGTGTCGGAGGTGTGCCTGGGAATATGTCGGAGGTGTGCCTGGGAATATCGGAGGTGTGCCTGGGAGTGTCAGAGGTGTGCCAGGGAATGTCAGTGGAGTAATGGGGAGTGTCAGGTGTACCTGGTGTCAGAGGTGTGCCTGGAGTGTCAGAGGTGTGCCTGGGGTGTCAGGGGTGTGCCTGGGGTGTCGGAGGTGTGCCTGGGATGTCGAGGTGCACAGAGTGTCAGAGTGTGCCTGGGAGTGTCTGGGGTGTGCCTGGGTGTCTGAGGTGTGCCTGGGGAGTGTCAGGGAGAACCAAGGAGTGAAGAGGTGTGCCTGGGGTGTCGGGGTGTTCAGGGGAGTGTCTGAGGGTGTGCCTGGGACTGTGTCAGAGGTGTACCAGGGGATGTCAGAGGAATGCCTAGGAGTGTCAAGGGTGTGCCTGGGAGTGTCAGATGTGTGCCTAGGAGTATCGGAGGTTTGCCTGGGAGTGTCAGAGTTGTACCTGGGAGTGTCAGGAGGCGGAGCAGGAGTGTCAGAGGTGTGCCTGGGGAGTATCAGAGGTGTGCCTGGGAGTGTCAGAGGTACCTGGGAATGTCAGAGATATGCCAGGGAGTGTCAGTGAAGTACCTGGAAGTCTCAAGGTGTGCCTCGGACTATCGTGGGTGTGCCTGGGAATATCGGAGGTGTACCAGGGAGTGTGGGGGTGTGCCTGGGAGTGTCAGAGGTGTACTGGGGAGTGTCAGGGGTGTGCCTGGGAGTGTCAGGTGTGCCTGGGGTGTGGGGGTGTGCCTGGGGTGTCTGGGGTGTGCCTGGGGAGTGTCAGGAGGTGTGCAGGGGAGTGTCTGAGGTGTGCCTGGGGTGTCGGTGTGCCAGGGAGTGTCAGAGGATGCCTGGGAGTGTCAGAGGTGTACCTGGGAGTGTCAGAGGTGTACCTAGGAGTATCGGAGGTTTGCCTGGGAGTGTCGAGTTGTGCCTGGGGAGTGTCGGAGGCGGACCTGGGGAGTGTCAGAGTGCCTGGGGAGTATCAGGGTGTGCCTGGGAGTGTCAGGAGTTGTGCCAGGGGGTGTCAGGGAATGCCTAGGAGTGTCAGAGGTGTGCCTGGGAGTGTCAGGAGGTGTGCCTGGGAGTATCGGAGGTTTGCCTGGGAGGTGTCGGAGGTGTGCCTGGGAGTGTCAGAGAGGTGTGCCTGGGAGTGTCAGAGGTGTGCCTGGGGAGTGTCAGAGGTGTGCCTGGGAGTGTGGGGTGTGACAGGGAGTGTCAAGGTGTACGGGAGTGTCAGAGGTGTGCCTGGGGATGTCGGAGGTGTGCCTGGGGAATATCAGGTGTACCTGGGAGTGTCAGAGGTGTGCCTGGGAGTGTCGGAGGTGTGCTGTGGTGCAGGAATTGTACCTGGGAGTGTCAGAGGTGTTCAGGGAGTGTCTGAGGTGTGCCTGGGACTGTCAGAGGTGTGCAGAGTGTCAGAGGAATACCTAGGATGTCAGAGTGTGCCTGGGAGTGTCAGATGTGTGCCTATGGGGTATCGGAGGTTTACCTGGGAGTGTCGGAGTTGTGCCTGGGGTGTCGGGCAGAGCCAGGGGAGTGTCAGAGGTGTGCCTGGGGAGTATCAGAGGTGTACCTGGGAGTGTCAGAGGAGTACCTGGGAATGTCAGAGATATGCCAGGAGTGTCAGTGAAGTACCTGGAAGTCTCAAGGTGTGCCTCGGACTATCGTAGGTGTACCTGGGAATATCGGAGGTGTGCCAGGGAGTGTCAGAGGTGTGCCTGGGGTGTCAGAGGTGTACCTGGGAGTGTCAGAGGTGTGCCTGGGGAGTGTCGGAGGTGTGCAGGTGTGAAGTGTGCAGCAGGTGTCTGGGGTGTGCCTGGGGAGTGTCAGAGGTGTGCCTCAGTGTCAGAGGTGTGCCTGGGAGTGTCAGGAGGTGTGCCTGGGGGTGTCGGAGGTTTGCCTGGGAGTGTCAGAGGTGTGCCTGGGGTGTCTGGGGTGTGCCTGGGGAGTGTCAGGGGTGTGCCTGGGGTGTCGGAGGTGTGCCGGGAGTGTCAAGTGTGCCTGGGGAGTGTCGGGTGTGCAGGGGTGGAGGTGTGCCTGGGGTGTCAGGGTGTGCCTCAGGTGTCGGAGGTGTGCACCGGGTGTCAGGGTGTGCTTGGGAGTGTCAGAGGTGTGCCTGGGAGTGTCAGAGTGTGCCTGGGGTGTCAGGGGGTGTGCCTGGGAGTGTCAGAGGTGTGCCTGAAGTGTCAGAGGTGCACTTTGGAGTGTCAGAGGTGTACCTAGGGTATCAGAGGTTTGCCTGGGAGTGTCAGGTTGTGCCTGGGAGTGTCGGAGGCGGACCAGTGTCAGGTGTGCCTGGGAGTTGTCAGAGGTGTACCTGGGAGTGTCAGAGGAGTGCCTGGGAATGTCAGAGATATACAGGGTGTCAGTGAAGTACCTGGGAGTCTCAAGGTGTGCCTCGGACTATCGTGTGGGTGTGCCTGGGAATATCGAGAGTGCCAGGGGAGTGTTGAGGTGTGCCTGGCAGTGTCAGAGGGTGTGCCTGGGGAGTGTCAGAGGTGTGCCTGGAGTGTCAGAGGTGTGCCTGGGGAGTGAAAGAAATGTACCTGGGGTGTCAGAGGTGTATCTGGGTGTCGGACGTGTACCTGGGAGTGTCAGAGGTGTACCAGGGAATGTCAGTGGAGTGCCTGGGGTGTCAGAGGTGTGCCTGGGGTGTCAGGGGTGTGCCTGGGGGTGTCAGAGGTGTGCCTGGGGAGTGTCAGAGGTGTGCCTGGGGAGTGTCAGGGTGTGCTGGGGAGTGTCTGGGGTGTGCCTGGGGGTCAGAGGTGTACCAGGGGGTGTCAGAGGAATACCTAGGAGTGTCAGAGGTGTGCCTGGGAGTGTCAGAGGTGTACCTAGGGTATCAGTTGCCTGAGTAGTGTCGGAGGTGTGCCTGGGAGTGTCAGAGGTGTGCCTGGGGTATCAGAGGTGTGCCGAGTGTCAGGAGGTGTGCCTGGGGAGTGTATGTCCAGGGTGTATGGAGTGTGGGGTGTGTGGGGTATACCTGGGGTGTCAGGTATGCATGGTGTCAGAGGTGTCCCTAGCAGTCTCAGGGTGTAGCTGGAAGTGTCAGAGGTGTGCCTGGGAGTGTCTGAGGTGTGCCACAGGAGTGTCTGAGGGTGTGCCTGGGAGTCTCAGAGGTGAACCAGGGAGTGTCAGAGGAGTACCTGGGAGTGTCAGAGGTGTACCTGGGGTATCAGGTGTGCCTGGGAATATCGGAGGTGTACCTGGGAGTGTCAGAGGTGTACAGGGGAGTGTCAGTGAAGTACCTGGAGAGATATCGGAGGTGTACCTGGATATCGGAGGTGTGCCTGGGGAGGGACAGAGGTGTACCAGGGAATGTCAGTGGAGTAATGGGGAGTGTCAGAGGTGTACCTCAGGTGTCAGAGGTGTGCCTTCAGGTGTCAGAGGTGTGCCTGGGAGTGTCAGAGGTGCTTGTGAGTGTCAGAGATGTACCTGGGGAGTGTTGGGGTGTACATGGGAGTGTCACAGGAGTAACTGGGATTGTCAGAGGTGTGCCTGGGGTGTCAGAGTTGTACCAGGAATGTCAGTGGAGTAATTGGGAGTGTCAGAGGTGTGCCTGGGGTGTCAGAGGTGTATCTTGGAGTGTCAGAGGTGTCCTGGGAGTGTCATAGGTGTACCTGGAGTGTCGGAGGTGTACCTCAGGTGAGAGAATGTGCCTGGGGTGTCGGAGGTGTGCCTGGGAGTGTCGGAGGTGTGCCTGGCAGTAACAGCGGTGTGCCTAGTGTCAGAGGTGTACTAGGGAATGTCAGTGGAGTACCTGGGAGAGTCAAGGTGTGCCTGGGGTGTCAGAGGTGTGCCTGGGAGTGTCAGAGGTGTGCCTGGGGTGTCGGAGGGTGTCTGGGGTGTGAGAGTATGCCTAGGGTGTCTGAGGTGTGCCTGGGGTATCTGAGGTGTGCCTGGGGAGTGTCAGGGAGCCAAGAGAATTGAAAGAGGTGTGCCTAGGAGTGTCAGAGGTGTTCAGGGAGTGTCTGAGGTGTAGCTGGGACTGTCAGAGGTGTGCAGGGAGTGTCAGAGAATACCTAGGAGTGTCAAAGGTGTACCTGGGGAGTGTCAGATGTGTACCTAGGAGTATCGGAGGTTTACCTGGGAGTGTCGGAGTTACCTGGAGAGTGTCGGAGGCGGAACCAGGAGTGTCAGAGGTGTACCTGGGAGTATCAGGGTGTACCTGGGAGTGTCAGAGGTACCTGGGAATGTCAGAGATATGCCAGGGAGTGTCAGTGAATGCCTGGAAGTCTCAAGGTGTACCTCGGACTATCGTAGGTGTACCTGGGAATATTGGAGGTGTGCCAGGGGTGTGGGGTGTACCTGGGAGTGTCAGAGGTGTGCCTGGGAGTGTCAGAGGTGTGCCTGGGAGTGTCGGAGGTGTGCCTGGGAGTGTGAGAGGAGTGTGCCTGGGGTGTCTGGGTGTGCAGAGTGTCAGAGGTGTGCCAGGGGTGTCTGGGGTGTGCCTGGGGTGTCAGAGGTGTACCAGGGGTATCAGAGGAATGCCTGGGAGTGTCAGAGGTGTACCTGGGAGTGTCAGAGGTGTACCTGGGAGTATCGGAGGTTTACCTGGGAGTGTCGGAGTTGTACCTGGGAGTGTCGGAGGCGGACCTGGGAGTGTCAGAGGTGTACCTGGGATTATCAGAGGTGTGCCTGGGAGTGTCAGGAGTGTACCAGGGAGTGTCAGAGGAATGCCTAGGAGTGTCAGAGGTGTACCTGGGGTGTCAGGGGTGTGCCTAGAAGTATCGATTTACCTGGGAGTGTCGGAGGTGTACCTGGGGTGTCAGGTGTACCTGGGAGTATCAGAGTGTGCCTGGGAGTGTCAGAGGTGTGCCTGGGAGTGTCAGGGGTGTGACTGGGGAGTCTCAAGGTGCACCTGAGGTATCGGAGGTGTGCCTGGGAATATCGGAGGTGTACTGGAATTTCGGTGTACCTGGAGTGTCAGAGGTGTGCCAGGGAATGTCAGTAAGTGCCTGGGAGTGTCAAGGTGTGCCTGGGAGTGTCAGGTGTGCCTCAGGTGTCAGAGGTGTACCTGGGAGTGTCAGAGGTGTGCCTGGGAGTGTCGAGTGTGCCTCAGGATGCAGTGTGCCTGGGAGTGTCATGGGTGTGCCTGGGGTGTCGGAGGGTGTACCTGGGGTGAAGGGAGTGTGCCTGGGGTGTCGGAGGTGTGCCTGGGGAGTGTCAGGAGGTGTACCTGGCAGTAACAGCGGTGTACCTGGGAGTGTCAGAGGTGTGCTAGGGAATGTCAGTGGAGTACCTGGGAGAGTCAAAGGTGTGCCTGGGAGTGTCAGAGGTGTGCCTGGGGTGTCAGAGTGTGCCTGGGGAGTGTCGGAGGTGCCTGGGGAGTATGAGAAGTATGCCTAGAGTGTCTGAGGTGTGCCTGGGGTATCTGAGGTGTACCTGGGAGTGTCAGAGAACCAAGGGTGAAAGAGTGTGCCTAGAGTGTCAGAGGTGTTCCAGGGAGTGTCTGAGGTGTAGCTGGGACTGTCAGAGTGTGCAGGAGTGTCAGGAATACCTAGGAGTGTCAAGGTGTGCCTGGGAGTGTCAGATGTGTGCCTTGGGGTATCGGAGGTTTACCTGGGAGTGTCGGAGTTGTACCTGGGAGTGTCGGAGGCGAAATGGGAGTGTCAGAGTGTTCCTGGGAGTATGAGAGGTGTACCTGGGAGTGTCAGAGGTACCTGGGAATGTCAGAGATATGCCAGGGAGTGTCAGTAAGTACCTGGAAGTCTCAAGGTGTACCTCGGACTATCGTAGGTGTACCTGGGAATACCGGAGGTGTACCATGGAGTGTTAGAGGTGTACCTGAGAGTGTCAGGGTGTGCCTGGGAGTGTCGGGGTGTGCCTCGGGTGTCGGAGGTGTACCTGGGAGCATGAGAGGTGTACTTGGAGGTCAGAGGTGTACCTGGGAGTGTCGCAGGTACCTGGGAGTGTCTGATGGCACTGAGTGTCAGAGGTGTGACTGGAGTGTCAGAGGTGCACTTGGAGTGCTGGGTCAGGAGGTGCAATCGTGGGAGTGTCTGAGGCGTACCTGAGAGTGGCCTGGAGGTGTGGGCCTGGCAGTGTCTGGAGGTGTACCTGGCAGTGTCTGGAGGTGTACCTGGCAGGATAGCGGTGTACCTGGGGAGTGTCAGCGGTGTACCTGGGAATGTTAGGAGGTGTATGAGGAGCGACAGAGGACCTAGGAGTGTCAGGTGGGGTGTTCCCTGGAGCCCAGGAGGTGTACCTGGGGTCGGAGGCAGCCCGGGAGCAAGGAGGTGTACCTGGGGAGCATCAGGTGAAGCTGCCTGGGAGAAGTCAGAATGTACCTGGGAGCATCAGTGGTTTACCTGGGAGTGTCAGAATGTACCTGGAGCAGCAAATATTTGGGAGTGTTGAAGTGTGCTCTGGGAGTGTCAGAGGTGCACCAGGAATGTGTCAGTGAGCACCTGAGTCCAGAGAGGTGTACCTGGGAGGAGTGTCAGGAAAATTCTGGCAGCGGCCAGCGCACCTGGGGAGTGTCAGAGGTGCTCGGGAGCAAGCCAGGAGGTGTACCTGGGAGTGTCGGAGGCAACGGGAGGAGATGTGGCACTGGGAGTGTTCAAGGTGGCACCTGGGGTGTCAGAGGTGTACCAGGAGTGTCTGAGGTGTACCTGGGAGTGTCAGGGAGGCAAACAGGAGTGTCAGAGGAACACCCAGGAGTGTCAGAGGTAACTGAGCAACAGAGGTACCCAGGAGTATCGGAGGTTTACCTGGGAGCAAGTCGGAGCTGGTACCTGGGAGGTCGGAGGCAGACCTGGGAGTGTCAGAGGTGTACCTGGGAGTGTCAGAGGTGTACCCAGGAGCATCGGAGGCTTACCCAGTCGGGAGGTGTACCTGGGAGTGTCAGAGGTGTACCTGGGAGCATCAGAGGTGTACCTGGGAGGTCAGAGGTGTACCTGGGAGTGTCAGGTAACTGGGAGTCTCAAAGGTGCACCCGTCGGAGGCACTGGGAATACTGGAGGTGTAAATCTGGGAATATCGGAGGTACCTGGGAGGTCAGAGTGCACCAGAATGTCAGTAGAGCATCTTGGAGCAGTCAAAGGTGGGCCTGGGAGTGTCAGAGGTGCACTGAGTGTCAGAGGTACCTGAGTGTCAGAGGTGCCCGGGAGTGTCGGAGGTACTGAGGGGGAGAGTGGCACTGTCTGGCAAAATTGGAGCAAGTCAGAGGTACCTGGGGGAGTGTCGGGAGGTGCAATCTGGGAGTGTCAGAAGTCACCTGGGAGTGTCGGAGGTGCACCTGGGAGCAAAAGAAGGTGTCTGGGGGACAGCCTGGTGTACCGAGTGTCGGAGGTGCAATCTCGGGACATCAGAGGTGTACTTGGGAGTGTCAGAGGCACCTGGGAGTGTCAGCAGTACCTGGGAGCAAGTCTGGAGGTGCCACCGGGAGTGTCAGAGGACTGAAGCAAGTCAGAGGTGCACTTGGGAGCAAGCTGAAAAACGGGAGTGAGGTGCACCTGCTGAGAGTGTTCTGAGGTGCACCTGGCAGTGTCTGAGGTGTACCTGGCAGTGTCTGAGGTACCTGGCAGATAGCAGGTACCTGGGAGTGTCATCATGGTGTACCTGGGAATACAGAGGTGTATCAGAGCAGAGTGAGTACCCAGGAGTGTCAGGAGGTGTTCCCAAAGCCAGAGGTACCTGGGAGACGAGTGTGCCTGGGAGTGTCAGAGGTGCATATCAGTGGTTTACCCAGAGTGTCAGAAATGTGGCCCAGAGTGTTAAAGGTGCATTTGGGAGTGTTGAAGTGTGCCTGGGGAGCAACAGAGGTACCCAGGGAACGTCAGGAGCACCTGGGAGGTCAGAGAGGCACCTGGGAGTGTCGGAGGTGGGCACATGGAGGTCAGAGGTGTACCCGGCAGACAGCGGTGTACCTGCTGGAGTGTCAGAGCAGTGTGCCTGGGAGTCAGAGGTGGGAGGCTGAGGTGCAACCTGGGGAGCAAGCCTGAGGTGTACCTGGGGAGCAACAGAGAAGTACTCAGGAGGCAAGCCACAGGAGGCCTGGGAGTGGGGGAGAGGTACCCAGGAAAGGTTCTGAGTAGGCACCTGGGAGTGTCAGGAGGTGCACGGGAGTGTCTGGAGGTGTACCTGGGAGGTTCGGGAGGTGGGCACCTGGAGTGTCAGGAGAACCAGGGAGTGAAAAGAGGTACCTGGGAGCAAGTCAGACGTAAAAAATCAGGGAGTGTCTGAGATGTACCTGGGGAGTGTCAGGAGGGGGTGTACCAGGGAGTGTCAGAGGAATGGCCCGGGAGGTTAGAGAGGTACCAGGGAGTGTCAGAGGTGTAGCTAGGGAGCACGTGAAAGGCTTGGCCTGGGAGTGCCGGAGCAGGCTACGAGTGTCGGAGGCGGACCTGGGAAGATGTCAGAGGTGCAATCGTGGGAGCATCAGATAGTACCACCTGGAGTGTCAGAGAGCACTTGGGAACGTCGAGGCATACCAGGAGTGTCAGAGGTGAACCCGGGAGTGTCAGAGTTGCACTTGGGAGCATCGGAGGTGTACCTGGAGGTCGGGAGGTGTACCTGGGAGTGTCAGAGGCCTGGGAGCATCAGAGGTGTACCTGGGAGGTCAGAGGTGCCCAGGGAGTGTCAGAGGCACCTTTGTGTCAGAGGCAGGGTACCTGGGGAGGAAAGAAATGTCTCTGGGAGTGTCAGAGGTGTATCTGAAGTGTCGGACTTGCACCTGGTGTGTCAGGAGGTGTGTGCACCAGGAATGTCAGTGAGCACCTGGGAGCAAGTCAGAGAGGGCCTGGGAGTCTCAGAGGCAAACCAGGGAGCAAGTCAGAGGAGGACCTGGGAGCAAGCCGAAAGTTGTACTTGGGAGTATCGGAGGTGTACTCAGAGTATCGGGAGGTGAACTCAGAGTGTCAGAGGTACCTTGGGAGCACAGAGGTGTACCTGGGAGGTCAGGTGGCCTGGAGTGTAACTGGAGCAAGTCGAAGGTGTAACTGGGAATGCCGAGGTGGTACCAGGAGTGTCAGGTGGGAGTACCTGGGAGGTCAAGGTGTGCACCTGGGAATACCGGAGGTTTACCTGGGAATATCGGAGGTGTACCCAGTGTCAGAGTGCACCTGGGAGGTTTGGAGGTACCTGAGTGTCACAGAGTGGCCTGGGAGTGTCAGAGGTGTACCTGTCAAAGTCAGAGGCCTGGGAGTGTCGGAGGTGTACCTGGGGGAGGACACAGGGAGTTCCTGGGAGTCGCAAATGGAGGTGCAAATTGGCAGCAAGCTCATGCAGGTACCCAGAGTGTCAGAGGTAAAACAGGAATGTCAGT
The DNA here is from genome assembly GCF_018991925.1 of Homarus americanus. Taxonomy (NCBI): domain Eukaryota; kingdom Metazoa; phylum Arthropoda; class Malacostraca; order Decapoda; family Nephropidae; genus Homarus; species Homarus americanus. The sequence goes on along the minus strand of NW_024725413.1, from coordinate 20,754 downwards.
GAGGCCCTGGAGTGTCAGTTGGGTGTACCTGGGAGTGTAGAGAGGTACCTGTTGGCAATGTACCAGGCAGTGTCAGTGCACCAGGGAGAGGATGTACCTGGGAGTGTCAGAGGTGTACCTGGGAGTAGCTGGGAGGTGTACCTGGGAGGTCGGGAGGTACCTGGGAGTGTGAGAAGTGTACCTGGGAGTGTCAGGCGGTGTACCTGGGAGCAGTTCCTGAGGTGTACATGGGAGCAAGTCAGGAGGTGTGCCTGGGAGTGTCAGGGGCACTTGGGAAAAGCCAGAGGTGCACCGTGGGAGTGTCTGAGGTACCTGGGAGGCCTGAGGGCCTGGCAGTGTTCGGGAGGTGTAATTTTTCAGTGTCTTAAGCCTGCTCTGGGAGCAAGTCAGAGGAGTACCTAGAGCAACAGAGTGTACCTGGGAGTGTCAGAGGTACCTGGGAGTGTCAGAGGCAACCCGGGAGTGTCAGAGGTGTACCTGGAGTGAAAGAATGCACCTGGGAGGAAGTCAGAGAGGTATCTGGGAGGAAATGGAGGTACCTGGGAGGGTCATCAGAGGTACTAAGGGAATGTCAGGGAGAGAAATGGGAGTAAGTACCTTCGAGTGTCAGAGGTGTACCTGGGGTTAGAGGCACTTGGGAGTGTCAGAGATGTACCAGGGAATGTCAGTGAGTAATTGGGGTCAGGTACCTGGAGTGTCGGAGTGTACCTCGTAGTGTGAGAAGTGGCACTGGGAGTGTCGGAGGTGTACATGGAGTGTCGGAGGTGTACCTGGCAGTAACAGCGGTGTACCTGAGTGTCAGAGGTGTACTAGGGAATGTCAGTGGAGTACCTGGGAGAGTCAAAGGTGCCTGGGAGATCAGAGGTGTACTCTGGAGTGTCGGAGGTACCTGGGAGTGTGAGAAGTGTACCTAGGGAGGTCTGAGGTGTACCTGGGAGTGTCTGAGGTGTACCTGGAGTGTCAGGGAGAAGCAAGGAGGAAAGAGGTACCTGGGAGTGTCAGATGTTCCAGTGAGTGTCTGAGGTGTACCTGGGACTGTCAGAGGTGTACCAGGGAGTGTCAGAGGAATACCTAGGAGTGTCGGGGAAAGTACCTGGGAGTCAGATGTGTACCTAGGAGTATCAGAGGTGTACCTGAGTGTCAGAGGTGTACCAGGGAGTGTCAGAGGAATACCTAGGAGTGTCAGAGGTGACTGGGAGGTCAGAGGTGTACCGAGTATCGGAGGTTTACCTGGTAGTGTCGGAGGTGTACCTGGGAGTGTCAGAGGTGTACCTGGGAGTATCAGAGGTGTACCTGGGAGTGTCAGAGGTGTACCTGGAGTGTCAGGGTGTAATGGGAGTCTCAAGGCACCTGAGAGCATCGGAGGTGTACCTGGGAATATCGGAGGTGTACCTGGGAGTGTCAGAGGTGTACCAGGGAATGTCAGAGTACCTGGGAGTGTCGCTGTGTACCTGGAGTGTCAGAGGTGTACCGAGTGTCAGAGGTACCTGGAGTGTCAGAGGTGTACCTGGGAGTGTCGGAGGTGTACCTCGGAGTGTGAGAAGTGTACCTGGGAGTGTCTGAGGTACCTGGGAGCAGTGGGAGGTGTACCTGGGAGTGTCGGAGGTGTACCTGGGAGTGTCGGAGTGCACCTGGGAGTGTCGGAGGTGTACCTGGGAGTAAGAAGTGTACCTGGGAGGCCGGGGTGTACTCGGGAGTGTCGGAGGTACCTGGGACATCAGAGGTGTGCCTGGGAGTGCAGAGGTGTACCTGGGAGTGTCAGCAGTGTACCTGGGAGTGTCTGAGGTGCTACTGGAGGTCAGAGGTGACTGGGAGGTCAGGGTGCACTTGGGAGGGTCAGAGGTGCACCGTGGAGTGTCTGGAGGCGTACCTGAGAGTGTCTGAGGTGTACCTACAGTGTCTGAGGTGTACCTGGCAGTGTCTGAGGTGTACCTGGCAGTGATAGCGGTGTACCTGGGAGGTCAAGGTGTACCTGGGAATGTTAGAGGTATGAGGGAGGACAGAGGAGTACCTAGAGTGTCAGGGGTGCCTGGAGCCTAGAGGTGTACCTGGGAGTATCGGGAGGTGTACCTGGGAGGCCGAGGTACCTGGGAGTATCAGGGAGCCAGAGTGTCAGAAATGTACCTGGGAGTATCAGTGGTTTACCTGGGAGTGTCAGAAATGTACCTGGGAGTGTTAAAGGTGTATTTGGGAGTGTTGGAAGTGTGCCTGGAGTGTCAGGAGGTGCAATTAGGAATGTCAGTGGAGCAATTTGGGAGTAAGCCAGAGGTGTACCTGGCAGTGACAGTGGTGTACCTGGGAGGTCAGAGGTGTGCTCTGGAGTCAGGAGGTGCACCTGGGAGTGTCGGGAGGTGTGGACCTGGGAGTGTGGAGAAGTGTGACCTGGGAGAGCCTAAGGTGTACCTGGGGGTGTCAGAGGTGCACCAGGAGTGTCTGAGGTGTACCTGGGAGGTCAGAGGTGCACCAGGGAGCGTCAGGAGGAATACCCAGGAGTGTCAGGAGGTGTAACTGGGAGTGTCAGAGGTGGCCCAGGGAGCACGGAGGCTTACCTGGGAGTGTCGGAGTTGTACCTGGGGAGGCCGGAGGCAGACCTGGGAGTGTCAGAGGTGTACCTGGAGTGTCAGAGGTACCTAGGAGCACGGAGGTTTACCTGGTAGTGTCGGAGGTGTACCTGGGAGTGCTCAGAGGTGTGACCTGGGAGTATCAGAGGTGTACCTGGAGTGTCAGAGGTGTACCTGGGGAGTGTCAGGTGTAACTGGGAGTTCTGAAGCAGCACCTGAGAGCACGGGAGGTAACGGGAATATCGGGAGGTGTACCTGGGAATATCGGAGGTACCTGGGAGCAAACACAGTGTACCAGAATGTCAGCAGAGCACCTGGGAGTGTCAAAGGTGTAATCTTTGGAGGCCAGAGGTACCTCTCGGAGGTTGGAGGTGTACCTGGGAGTGTCAGTGTGTACCTGGAGTGTCGGAGGTGTACCCCGGAGTGTGAGAAGTGTACCTGGAGTGTCTGGGGTGTACATGGGAGTGTCAGAGGTGTACCTGGGAGCAAGTCGGAGGTGTACCTGAGCAAGGTCAGAAGTGGCCTGGGAGTGTCGGAGGTGTACCTGGGAGGTAAGAAGTGTACTGGGAGCAAGCCGGGGTGTACCGAGTGTTTGGAGGTGTACCTATGAGCACTGGGGAGGCTGGGAGTGTCAGAGGTACCTGGGAGGCCAGGCAGGTACCTGGGAGTGTCTGAGGCACACTGGGAGGCCGAGGTGACTGGCGCACAGAGGTGCACTTGGGAGTGTCAGGAGGTGCACCGTGGAGTGTCTGAGGTGTACCTGAGAGCAGTCTGAGGTGTACCTGGCAGTGTTCGAGGTGTACCTGGTAGTGTCTGAGGTGTACCTGGCAGTGACAGGCGTGGTGTACCTGGGAGTGTCAGCGGTGGCACCTGGGAATGTTAGAGGTATCAGGAGTGACAGAGAGCACCTAGGAGGCCGAGGTGTTCTGGGAGTTTCCAGAGGTGTACCTGGGAGCATCGGAGGTGTACCTAAGTGTCAGAGGTGTACCTGGGAGTATCAGTGGTTTACCTGGGAGGTCAGAAATGTACCCAGGGAGTGTTAAAGGCGTATTTGGAGTAAGGAAGTGTGCCTGGGAGTGTCAGAGGTGTACCAGGGAATGTCAGTGGAGTACCTGGGAGTGTCAGGAGGTGTACCAGAGTGTCGGGAGGTGCACATGGGAGGTCAGAGGTGTACCTGGCAGTGACAGCGGTGTACCCGGGAGGTCAGGAGGTGTGCCTGGAGTGTCAGAGGTGTACCTGGGAGTACCTGAGGTACCTGGGAGTGTCTGAGGTGTACCTGGGAGTAAACAGAGAAGTACCAGGGAGTGTCAAGAGGAGTACCTGGGAGTGTGTGAGAGGTGTAACGAGGAGTGTGTCTGGAGGTGTACCTGGGAGTGTCAGAGGTGCAATGGGAGGTCTGAAGGCACCTGGGAGTGTCTGAGGTGTACCTGGGAGTGTCAGGGGAGAAACCAGGGAGGAAAGAGGTGTGACCTGGGAGGCAACAGACGTACCAGGAGTGCCTGAGGTACCTGGGAGTGTCAGGAGGTGTACCAGGGAGTGTCAGGAGAATACCCCGGAGTGTTAGAGAGGTGTACCAGGAGTGTCAGAGGTGTAGCTAGGAGTATCGGGAGGTTTACCTGGGAGTGTCGGAGTTGCATGCGAGTGTCGGAGGCGGACCTGAGTGTCAGAGGTACTGGGAGTATCAGAGGTGTAACGGAGTGCTGGGGAGGAGTACCTGGAATGTCAGAGGCATACCAGGGAGTGTCAGAGGTAAACCTGGGAGCAAGTAGAGTTTGTACTTGGGAGAGCACGGGAGGTGTACCTGGGAGCACGGGAGGCCTGGGAGTGTCAGGAGGTGTACCTGGGAGTATCAGAGGTGGGCTCTGGGAGGCCAGAGGGTACCTGGGAGGTCAGAGGTGTACTCAGAAGCTGGGGAGGTGCACTGGGAGTGAAAGAATGTTCCTAGAGTGTCAGAGGCAGCCTGGGAGTGTCAGAGGCACCTTGCAGTGTCAGAGGTGTACCTGGGAGTGAAAGAAATGCCCTGGGAGTGTCAGGAGGTGTATTCAAGTGTCGGACGGTACCTGGGTGTGTCAGAGGTGCAAATTAGAATGTCAGGTGGAGTACCTGGGAGTGTCAGGAGGTGTACCTGGGAAAGCCCCAGAGGTGAACCAGGGAGTGTCAGAGAGGACCTGGGGAGGTCAGAGTTGTACTTGGGAGCACGGGAGGTGTACTCTGGGAGTATCGGGAGGTGAACCTGTGAGGCCAGAGGTGTACCTGGGAGGCCAGAGGTGTACCTGGGAGGTCAGATAAAAAATTTGGGAGCAAGTCAGGTGTAACTGAGTGTCGAAGGTGTAACTGGGAATGTCAGAGGTGTACTCAGGGAGTGCTGGGTGGAGTACCTGGGAGTGTCAAAGGTGTACCTGGGAATATCGGGAGGTTTACCCGGGGAATATCGGGAGGTGTACCTGGGAGTGTCAGAGGTACCTGGGAGTGTCGGAGGTACCGGAGGTCACAGGAGGTCTGGGAGGTCAGGAGGTGCCCTGTCAGTGTCAGGAGGTGTACCTGGGAGTGTCGGAGGCAGCCTGGAGTGACACAGGAATTCCTGGGAGCCGAGGCCACCTGGCAACTGGGGCGGTGTACCCAGATGTCAGAGAGGTGTACCAGGGGATGCCGCGGAGTACCTGGAAAGTCAAGGTACCTGGGAGTGAAGCCAGAGGTGTACCTGTCAGTGTCAGACGGGTACCAGGCAGTGTCAGAGGTGTACCAGGGAGTGTCAGAGATGTACCTGGGAGTGTCGTTGTGTACCTGGGAGGTCAGAGGTGTACCTGGGAGTGTCGGAGGGATACCTGGGAGGTGAGAAGTGTACCTGGGAGTGTCATGGTGTACCTGGGAGCAAGTCTGAGGTGTACATGGGAGGTTGAGGTGTGCCTGAGTGTCAGGTGCACTTTGGGAGTGCTGGGAGGTGCACTGCAGTGTCTGGAGGTGGTACCTGGGAGTGTCTGAGGTGTGGCCTGGTAGTGTCTGGTAAAATCTTTTCAGTGTCTTAGGTTTACCTGGGAGTGTCAGAGGAGTACCTAGGAGTGTCAGGAGGTGTACCTGGAGTGTCAGAGGTACTCAGAGTCAGAGGTGTACCTGGGAGTGTCAGGAGGTGTACCTGGGAGTGAAAGAAATGTACCTGGGAGTGTTAGAGGTGTATCTGGGAGTGTCGGAGGTACCTGGAGGTCAGAGGTGTACCATGGAATGCCTGGGGTGGAGAAATGGGAGGCCAAGAGGTGTACCTTCGAGTGTCAGAGGTGTACCTGGGTGCTAGAGGTGCACTTGGGAGTGTCAGATGTACCAAGGAATGTCAGGAGTAATTGGGAGTGTCATAGGTGTGCCTGGAGCAGTCGGAGGTGTACTGTAGTGTGAGAAGTGTACCTGGGAGTGTCGGAGGTGCATGGGAGGTCGGAGGTGTACCTGGGAGTATCAGAGGTGTACCTGGGAGTGTTAGAGGAGTACCTGGGAATGTCAGGAGATATACCAGGGAGGTCAGAAGTACCTGGAAGTCTCAAGGTGTACTCGGACTATCGTAGGTGTACCTGGGAATATCGGAGGTGTACCAGGGAGTGTTAGAGGTGTACCTGGGAGTGTCAGAGGTACCTGGGAGTGTCGGAGGTGTACCTGGGAGGAGAAGTGTACCTGGGAGTGTCTGAGGTGTACCTGGGAGGTCAGAGGTGTACTGGAGTGTCAGAGGTACCTGGGAGTGTGAGGTACCTGGGAGTAGCGGAGGTGTACCTGGGAGTGTGAGAAGTGTACCTGGGAGTGTCTGGGGTGTACCTGGGAGTGTGAGGTACCTGGGAGTGTCGGGAGGTGTACCTGGGAGTGTCAGAGGTACCTGGAGTGTCGGAGGTGTACCTGGGAGGTAAGAAGGTACCTGAGAGTGTCGGGGGTACCTCGGAGTGTCGGAGGTACCTGGGAGCAGAGGTGTACTTGGGAGGTCAGAGGTGTACCTGGGAGGCCGGCAGTGTACCTGGGAGGTCTGAGGTACCTGGGAGTGTCAGAGGTGCCTGGGAGTGTCAGAGGTGTACCTGGAGGTCAGGAGGAGTACCTGGGAATGTCAGAGATATACCAGAGAGTGTCAGTGAAGTACCTGGGAGTCTCAAAGGTGTACCGGACTATCGTGAGGTGTACCTGGGAATATCAGGAGGTGGCACCAGGGAGTGTTAGAGGTGTACCTGGGAGGTCAGAGGTGTACCTGGGAGTGTCAGAGGTGTACCTGGGAGTGTCAGGAGGTGTACCTGGAGTGAAGAAATACCTGGGAGTGTCAGAGGTGTATCTGGGAGTGTCGGACGGGTACCTGGGAGTGTCAGAGGTACCAGGAATGTCAATGGAGTACCTGGGAGGTCAGAGGTACCTGGGAGTGTCAGAGGTGTACCTGGGAGGCCGAGGTGTACCTGGGAGTGTCAGAGGTGTACCTGGGAGTGTCGGAGGTGTACCTGGGAGTGTCTGGGGTGTGCCTGGGAGTGTCAGGTGTACCAGAGTGTCAGGAGTGTGGGAGTGTGAGAGGTATACCTGGGAGTGTCGGAGGTATATGGGAGGTCAGAGGTGTACCTAGCAGTCTCAGCGGTGTAGCTGGGAGTGTCAGAGGTGTGCCTGGGAGTGTCTGGAGTTGTACCTTGGAGTGTCTGAGGTGTACCTGGGAGTCTCAGAAGTGAACCAGGAGTGCAGAGAGTACCTGGGAGTGTCAGGAGGTGTACCTGGGAGTATCGGAGGTGTACCTGAATATCGGAGGTGTACCTGGGAGTGTCAGGAGGTGTACCAGGGAGTGTCAGTGAAGTACCTGGGAATATCGGAGGCACCTGGGAATATCGGAGGTGTACCTGAATATCGGAGGTGTACCTGGGAGGGTCAGAGGTGTACCAGGGAATGTCAGTGGAGTAATGGGGAGGCCAGAGGTGTACCTGAGGCCGAGGTGTACTGAGGTCAGGAGGTGTACTGAGCCGGGGAGGTAACGGGAGTGTCAGAGGTGCACTTGGAGTGCTGGGAGATACCTCGGAGTGTTGGAGGTGCATGGGAGTGTCACAGGAGTACCTGGGATTGTCAGAGGTGTACCTGGGAGTGTCAGAGGTGTATCTTGGAGTGTCAGAGGTGTACCTGGGAGTGTCATAGGTGCACCTGGGAGTGTCGGAGGTGCCTCGGAGGAGAGAAGTGTGTACCTGGAGTGTCGGAGGTGTACCTGAAGTGTCGGAGGTGTACCTGGCGGTAAGGAGGTACCTGGGAGTGTCAGAGGTGTACTAGGAATGTCAGTGAGTACCTGGGAGAGTCAAAGGTGTACCTGGGAGGCTGGGGAGGTGTACCTGGGAGGTCAGAGGTGTACCTGGGAGTGTCGGAGGTGTACCTGGAGTGTGAGACGTGGTACCCAGAGTGTCTGGAGGTGGCCTGGGAGTATCTGGAGGTGTACCTGGGAGTGTCAGAGAACCAAGGAGTGAAAGAGGTATACCTGGGAGTGTCAGAGGTGTTCCAGGGCGTGTCTGAGGTGTACCTGAGACTGTCAGAGGTGTACCAGGGAGTGTCAGAGGAATACCTAGGAGTGTCAGAGGTACCTGGGAGTGTTAGATGTGTATTCAGGAGTACGGGAGGTTTACTGGGAGTGTCGGAGCTGCCCGGGAGTGTCAGAGGTGTACCTGGGAGTGTCAGGGGAGTACCTGGGAATGTCAGAGATATACCAGGGAGTGTCAGTGAAGTACCTGGAAGTCTCAGTGTACCTGACTATCGTAGGTGTACCTGGGAATATCAGAGGTGTCCCAGGAGTGTTAGAGGTGTACCTGAGAGTGTCAGGAGGTGTACCTGGGAGTGTCAGGAGGTGTACCTGGGAGGTGTAGGTGTACCTGGGAGTGTGAGAAGTGTACCTGGGAGTGTCTAAGGTGTACCTGGGAGTGCAGAGGTACCAGGGAGTGTCTGAGGTGTACCTGGGAGTGTCAGAGGTGTACCAGGGAGTGTCAGAGGAATTTAGGAGTGTCAGAGGTGTAACTGGGAGGTCAGAGGTACCTAGGAGTACGGGAGGTTTACCTGGGAGTGTCGGAGGTGTACCTGGGAGTGTCGGAGGCGTGACCTGGGAGGTCAGAGGTGTACCTGGAGTATCAGAGGTGTACCTGGGAGTGTCAGGAGGTGTACCAGGAGTGTCAGAGAATACCTAGGAGTGCTGAGGAGTGCCTGGAGTGTCAGAGGTGTACCTAGGAGTATCGGAGGTTTAAATGGTAGTGTCGGGAGGTACCTGGGAGTGTCAGAGGTACCTGGGAGTATCAGGTACCTGGGAGTGTCAGAGGTGTACCTGGGAGGTCAGGGGGTGTAATCGGAGTCTCAAAGGTGCACCTGAGAGTATCGGAGGTGTACCTGGGAATATCGGAGGTGTACCTGGGAATATCGGGAGGTGTACTGGAGTGTTGGGAGGCATAGGAATGCTGGGGTAGAGTACCTGGAGTGTCAAAGGTGTACCTGGGAGTGTCAGAGGTGTACTCGAGTGCCAGAGGTGTACCTGGGAAGCCGAGGTGTACCTGGGAGGTCGGAGGTGTACCTCGGAGGTGGAGAAGTGTACCTGGAGTGTCTGGGGTGTACTGGAGTGTCAGAGGTGGCACCTGGGAGTGTCGGAGGTGTACCTGGGAGTGTAAGAGTGGCACCTGGGAGGGTCGGGGGGTGCACTCGAGTGTCGGAGGTGTACCTGGGAGTGTCAGAGGTGTACCTGGGAGGTCAGAGGTACCTGGGAGTGTCAGCAGTGTACCTGGGAGTGTCTGAGGTGCTACTGGGAGTGTCAGAGGTGTACTGGGAGCGCAGAGGTGCACTTGGGAGTGTCAGAGGTGCACCGTGGAGTGTCTGAGGTGTACCTGAGAGTGTCTGAGGTGTACCTGGAGTGCTCTGAGGTGTACCTGGCAGTGTCTGGAGGTGTACCTGGCAGTGACAGCGGTGTACCTGGGAGTGTCAGCGGTGTACCTGGGAATAGAGGTATCAGGAGGACAGAGAGGTACCTAGGGAGTGTCAGAGGTTCCTGGAGTGTCAGGAGGTGTACCTGGGAGTACGGAGGTGTACCTGGAGCACAGAGGTACCTGGGAGCAACAGTGGCTTACCTGGGAGTATCAGAGATGCCTGGGAGGTCAGAGGTGTATTTGGAGTGCTGGACGTACCTGGGAGTGTCAGAGGGTGTACCAGGGATGTCAGTGGAGTACCTGGGAGTGCCAGAGGTGTACCTGGGAGTGTCGAAGGTGAGTGTCAGAGGGCACCTGGCTGTGACAGCGTGTACCTGGGAGTGTCAGAGGTGCCTGGGAGTGTCAGGAGGTGTACCTGGGAGTGTCTGAGGTGTACCTGGGAGTGTCTGAGGTGTACCTGGGAGTAACAGAGAAGTACCAGAGGTCACAGGAGGCCTGGGAGTGAGAGGTGTACCTCGGAGTGTGAGAGGTGACCTAGGAGTGTCTGAGGTGTCCTGGGAGTGTCAGAGGTATGCGGGGAGTGTCTGAGGTGTACCTGGGAGTGTCTGAGGTGTACCTGGGAGGTCAGGGGAGAACCAGGGAGTGAAAGAGGTGTACCTGGGAGTGTCAGACGTATACCAGGGAGTGTCTGAGGTGTACCTGGGAGGTCAGAGGTACCAGGAGTGTCAGAGAATACCTCGGAGTGTTAGGAGGTGTACCTGGGAGTGTCAGAGGTACCTAGGGTATCGGAGGTTTACCTGGGAGTGTCGGGGAGTTGTACATGAGAGTGTCGGAGGCGGACCTGGGGGTCAGAGGTACCGGGAGCATCAGAGGTGTACCTGGGAGTAAGCCGAGGTGTACCTGGGAGTGTGAGAAGTGTACCTGGGAGGCCTGAGGTACCTGGGAGTATCTGAGGTGTACCTGGAGGCCAGGAGAAACCAAGGAGTCAAAGAGGTATACCTGGGAGGCTGTGGAGGGAACCGGGAGTGCTCTGAGGTGTACCTGAGACTGTTAGAGGTGTACCAGGAGGTCAGAGGAATACCTAGGAGTGTCAAAGGTGTACCTGGGAGTGTTAGATGTACCCAGAGCATCGGAGGTTTACCTGGGAGTGTCGGAGTTGTACCTGGGAGTGTCGGAGGCGGACCTGGGAGTGTCAGAGGTGTACCTGGGAGTATCAGAGGTGTACCTGGGAGTGTCAGAGGAGTACCTGGGAATGTCAGAGATATACCAGGAGTGTCAGTGAAGTACCTGAAGTCTCAAAGGTGTACCGGACTATCGTAGGTGTACCTGGGAATATCAGAGGTGTACCAGGGAGTGTTAGACGTACCTGAGAGTGTCAGGAGGTGTACCTGGGAGTGCCAGAGGTGTACCTGGGAGGTCGGAGGTGTACCTGGGAGGTGAGAAGTGTACCTGCGCTGGTTCAAGGTGTACCTGGGAGTGTCAGAGGTGTACCAGGGAGTGTCTGAGGTGTACCTGGGAGGCCAGGTGTACCAGGGAGTGTCAGAGGACATCAGGAGTGTCAGGAGGTGTAACTGGGAGTGTCAGGAGGTACCTAGGAGTATCGGAGGTTTACCTGGGAGGTCGGAGTTGTACCTGGGAGCAATGGAGGCGGACCTGGAGTGTCAGAGGTGTACCTGGTAGTATCAGAGGTGTACCTGGAGGTCAGAGGTGTACCAGGGAGTGTCAGAGGAATACCTAGGAGTGTCAGAGGTGTACCTGGGAGTGTCAGAGTTGTACCTAGGAGTATCGGGAGGTTTACCTGGTAGTGTGTTGGGAGGTACCTGGGAGTGCTGGGAGGTGTACCTGGGAGTATCAGAGGTACCTGGGAGTGTCAGAGGTGCCTGGGAGTGTCAGGGGTGTATTCAGAGTCTCAAAGGTGCACCTGAGAGTATCGGGAGGTGTACCTGGGAATATCGGAGGTACCTGGGAATATCGGAGGTGTACCTGGGAGGTCAGAGGTGTACCAGGAATGTCAGTAGAGTACCTGGGAGTGTCAAAGGTGTACCTGGGAGTATCAGAGGTGTACCTGGAGTGTCAGAGGTGTACCTGAGTGTCAGACGGTACCTGGAGTGTCGGAGGTACCGGAGTGTGAGAAGTGTACCTGGGAGTGTCTGGGGGTGTACCTGAGAGTGTCAGAGGTGTACCTGGAGTGTCGGAGGTGTACCTGGGAGTGTAAGATGTGTACCTGGGAGTGTCGGGGGTGTACCTCGGAGTGTCGGAGGTGTACCTGGGAGTGTCAGAGGTGTACTTGGGAGTGTCAGAGGTGTACCTGGGAGTGTCAGCAGTGTACCTGGGAGTGTCTGAGGTGCTACTGGGAGTGTCAGAGGTGTGACTGGGAGTGTCAGAGGTGCACTTGGGAGTGTCAGAGGTGCACAGTGGAGTGTCTGAGGTGTACCTGAGAGTGTCTGAGGTGTACCTGGCAGTGTCTGAGGTGTACCTGGCAGTGTCTGGAGGTACCTGGCAGTGATAGCGGTGTACCTGGGAGGTCAGCGTGTACCTGGGAATGTTAGAGGTGTATCAGGGAGTGACAGAGAGTACCTAGGAGTGTCAGAGGTGTTCCTGGGAGTGTCAGGAGGTGTACCTGGGAGTGTCGGAGGTGTACCTGGGAGTGTCAGAGGTACCTGGGAGCAACAGTGGTTTACCTGGGAGTGTCAGAGATGTACCTGGGAGTGTCAGAGGTGTATTTGGGAGTGTTGGATGTGTACCTGGGAGGTCAGAGGTGTACCAGGAATGTCAGTGAGTACCTGGGAGTGTCAGAGGTGCCTGGGAGTGTCGAAGGTGTACATGGAGTGTCAGAGGTGTACCTGGCAGTGACAGCGGTACCTGGGAGTGTCAGAGGTGTGCCTGGAGTGTCAGAGGTGTACTGGGAGTGTCTGAGGTGTACCTGGGAGTGTCTGAGGTGTACCTGGGAGTAACAGAGAAGTACCAGGGAGTGTCACAGGAGTACCTGGGAGTGTGAGAGGTGTACCTGGGAGTGTGGAGAGGTGTACCTAGGGAGTGTCTGGAGGTGTACCTGGGAGTGTCAGAGGTGTACGTGGAGTGTCAGGGTGTACCTGGGAGTGTCAGACGTTACTCGGGAGTGTCTGAGGTGTACCTGGGAGTGTCAGAGGTGTACCAGGGAGTGTCAGGAGGAATACCTCGGAGTGTTAGAGGTGTACCTGGGATGTCAGAGGTGTACCTAGAGTATCGGAGGTTTACCTGGGAGTGTCGGAGTTGTTACGAGTGTCGGAGGCGGACCTGGGGTGCTGGGGAGAGGTACCGGGGAGTATCAGAGGTACCTGGGAGTGCAGAGGAGTACCTGGGAATGTCAGAGGTATACCAGGGAGTGTCAGAGGTGAACTTGGGAGTGTCAGAGATGTACTTGGGAGCTGGGGAGGTGTACCTGGGAGTACGGGAGGTGTGCCTGGGAGGTCAGAGTTGTACCTGGGAGTATCAGAGGTGTACCTGGGAGGTCAGAGGGTGTACCTGTGAGTGTCAGGGTGTAACTGGGAGGTCGGAGGTGTAATCGGAATGTCAGAGGTTTACCAGGGAGTGTCAGTGGAGTACCTGGGAGTCTCAATGGTGTACCTGGGAATAATCGGAGGTTTACCTGGAGCAGAGGTGTACATGGGAGTGTCAGAGGTGTACCTGGGAGTGTCGGAGGTGTACCTGGGAGTGTCACGGGGTACCTGGGAGTGTCGGAGGTGTACCTGGCAGTGTCAGAGGTGTACCTGGGAGGTCATGCAGATGTACCTGTGTCAGAGGTGTATCTGGGAGTGTCACAGGAGTACCTGGGGAGGTGGGGAGGTGTACCTGGGAGTGTCAGAGAGTACCTGGGAATGTCAGAGACATACCAGGGAGTGTCAGTGAAGTCACAAGTCTCAAAGGTGTGCCTCGGACTATCGTGGTGTACCTGGGAATATCAGGGGTGTGCCAGGGTGGTGGAGCGTGTACCTGAGAGTGTCAGAGGTGTACCTGGGAGTGTCAGAGGTGTGCCTGGGAGTGTCGAGTGTACCTGGGGTGTGAAGTGTACCTGGGAGTGTCTAAGGTGTACCTGGGAGTGTCAGGGGTGTACCAGGGGGTGTCTGAGGTGTGCCTGGGGTGTCAGAGGTGTACCAGGGGTGTCAGAGGAATACCTAGGAGTGTCAGAGGTGTAACTGGGAGGTGTCAGAGGTGTACCTAGGAGTATCGGGAGGTTTACCTGGGATGTCGGAGTTGTACCTGGGAGTTCGGAGGGAGGGACCTAAGTGTCAGAGGTGTACCTGGTAGTATCAGAGGTGTACCTGGGAGTGTCAGAGGTGTACCAGGGGAGTGTCAGAGGAATACCTAGGAGTGTCAGAGGTGTACCTGGGAGTGTCAGAGGTGTACCTAGGAGTATCGGAGGTTTACCTGGTAGTGTTGGAGGTGTACCTGGGAGTGTCAGAGGTGTACCTGGGAGTATCAGAGGTGTACCTGGGAGTGTCAGAGGTGTACCTGGGAGTGTCAGGGGTGTAACTGGGAGTCTCAAAGGTGCACCTGAGAGTATCGGAGGTGTACCTGGGAATATCGGAGGTGTACCTGGGAATATCGGAGGTGTACCTGGGAGTGTCAGAGGTGTACCAGGGAATGTCAGTGTACCTGGGAGTGTCAAGGTGTACCTGGGAGTGTCAGAGTGTACCTCGGGTGCCAGAGGTGTGCCTGGGAGTGTCAAAGTGTACCTGGGAGTGTCGGAGGTGACCTCAGGTGTGAGGTGTACCTGGGGTGTCTGGGGTGTACCTGAGAGTGTCAGAGGTGTACCTGGGAGTGTCGGAGGTGTACCTGGGAGTGTAAGATGTGTACCTGGGAGTGTCGGGGTGTACCTCAGGGTGTCGGAGGTGTACCTGGGAGTGTCAGAGGTGTACTTGGGAGTGTCAGGGTGTACCTGGGAGTGTCAGCAGTGTACCTGGGAGTGTCTGAGGTGCTACTGGGAGTGTCAGAGGTGTGACTGGGAGTGTCAGGGTGCCTTGGGGTGTCAGAGGTGCACCGTGGAGTGTCTGAGTGTACCTGAGTGTCTGAGGTGTACCTGGCAGTGTCTGAGGTGTACCTGGCAGTGTCTGAGGTGTACCTGGCAGTGTGTGGTGTACCTGGGGTGTCAGCGGTGTACCTGGGAATGTTAGGGTGTGTATCAAGGAGTGACAGAGGGTACCTAGGGAGTGTCAGAGGTGTTCCTGGGAGTGTCAGAGGTGTACCTGGGAGTATCGGAGGTATACCTGGGAGTGTCAGAGGTGTACCTGGGAGTAACAGTGGTTTACCTGGGGTGTCAGAGATGTACCTGGGAGTGTCAGAGGTGTATTTGGGGTGTTGGACGTGTACCTGGGAGTGTCAGAGTGTACCTGGGAGTGTCAGAGGTGTACCTAGGAGTATCGGAGGTTTACCTGGGAAGTGTCCAGGTTGTACATGAGAGTGTCGGAGGCGGACCTGGGGGTGTCAGAGGTGTACCGGGGAGTATCAGAGGTGTACCTGGGGTGTCAGAGGTGCCTGGGAATGTCAGGGGTATGCAGAGTGTCAAGAGGTGAACTTGGGTGTCAGAGATGTACTTGGGGAGTATCATGGGTGTACCTGGGGTATCAGGAGGTGTGCCAGTGTCAGAGTTGTACCTGGGGTATCAGAGGTGTACCTGGGTGTCAGAGGTGTACCTGTGAGTGTCAGGGGTGTAACTGGGAGTGTGGTGTAACTGGGAATGTCAGAGGTTTACAGGGAGTGTCAGTGGAGTACCTGGGAGACTCAATGGTGTACCTGGGAATATCGGAGGTTTACCTGTAGTATCGGAGGCACATGGGAGGTGGGAGGTACCTGGGAGGTGTCGGAGGTGTACCTGGAGTGTCACAGGCACCTGGGAGGTCAGAGGTGTACCTGGCAGTGTCAGAGGTGCACGTGGGAGGGGCATAGATGTACCTGGGAGGTCGAGGTATCTGGAGTGTCACAGGAGGCCTGGGAGTGTCAGAGGTGTACCAGTGTCAGAGGTGTACCTGGGAGTGTCGGAGGTGTACCTGGGAGTGTGAGAAGTGTACCTGGGAGTGTCGAGGTACCTGGGACCCGGGAGGTACCTAGGAGTATCTGAGGTTTACCTGGGAGTGTCGGAGTTGTACCTGGGAGTGTCGAGGTGACCTGGGAGTGTCAGAGGTGTACCTGGGAGTATCAGAGGTGTACCTGGGAGGCGTCAGAGGTGTACCAGGGAGAGCCAGAGAATTCTAGGAGTGTCAGAGGTACCTGGGAGTGTCAGAGGTGCCTAGGAGTATCGGAGGTTTACCTGGGAGTGTCGGAGGTACCTGGGAGGTCAGAGGTTTACCTGGGAGTATCAGAGGTACCTGGGAGGCTGGGGAGGTACCTGGAGTGTCAGGGGTGTAACTGTGAGTGTCGGAGGAACTGGGAATGTCAGAGGTGTAACTGGGAGTGTCAGAGATATACCAGGGAGTGTCAGTGAAGTACCTGGAAGTCTCAAAGGTGTACCTCGGACTAACGTAGGTGTACCTGGGAATATCGGAGGTGTACCAGGAAATGTTAGAGGTGTACTTGGGAGGGTCAGAGGTGTACCTGGAAGTGTCAGAGGTGTACCTGGGAGTGTGAAAAGTGTACCTGGGAGTGTCAGAGGTGTACCAGGGAGTGTCCAGAATACCTGGGAGTGTGAGAGGTGTACCTGGGAGTGTGAGAGGTGTACCTAGGAGTGTCTGAGGTGTACCTGGGAGTGTCAGAGGAGTACCTGGGAATGTCAGAGATATACCAGGGAGTGTCAGTGAAGTACCTGGAAGTCTCAAAGGTGTACCTCGGACTATCGTTGGTGTACCTGGGAATATCGGAGGTGTACCAGGGAGTGTTAGAGGTACCTAGGAGTGTCAGAGGTGTACCTGGGAAAATTGAAGGTGTACCAGGGAGTGTTATGGTGTACCTGGGATTGTCAGGAGGTATACCAGGGAGGTCACAGGAGAACCTGGGAGTGTGAGAGGTGCACTGGGGAGTGTGAGAGGTGTGCCTGGCAGTGTCGGGAGGTGTACCTGGCAGTGATAGCGGTGTACCTGGGAGGTCGGGGCGGTACCTGGGAGTGTTAGAGGTGTATCAGAGAGACAGAGGAGTACCTAGGAGTGTGGAGGTACCTGGGAGGCCGGGGAGGCACCTGGGAGTACGGGAGGTGTACCTGGGAGTGTCATAGGTGTACCTGGGAGTATCAGAGGTGTACCTGGGAGGTCAGAGAAGTACCTGGGAGGCTGAGGGTAGGGAGTTTGGATGTACCTGGGAGTGTCAGAGGTACCAGGGAATGTCAGTGGAGTACCTGGGAGTGTGGAGGTGTACCTGGGAGTGTCGGAGGTGTACATGGAGGTCAGAGGTGTACCTGGCAGTGACAGCGGTACCTGGGAGTGTCAGAGGTGTGCCTGGGAGTGTCAGGAGGTGTACCTGGGAGTGTCTGAGGTGTACCTGGGAGTGTCTGAGGTGTACCTGGGAGTAACAGAGAAGTACTCAGGGAGTGTCACAGAGTACTCGGGTGTGAGAGGTGTCCCTGAGTGGGAGGTGCCTGGGAGTGTCTGAGGTGTACCTGGGAGTGTCAGAGGTGCACGTGGGAGTATCTGAGGTGTATCTGGGAGTGTCTGAGGTGTACCTGGGAGGTCAGGGGAGAACCAGGGAGTGAAAGAGGTGTACCTGGGAGGTCAGACGTGCACAGGGAGTGTCTGAGGTGTACCTGGGAGTGTCAGAGGTTAGGGAGTGTCAGAGGAATACCTCGAGGTCAGAGGTGTACCTGGGAGTGTCGAGTACCTGGGAGGTCAGAGGTGTACCTGGCAGTGTCAGAGGTGTACCTGGGAGTGTCGGAGGTGTACTTGGCGAGTGTGAGAAGGTACCTGGGAGGTCGGAGGTACCTGAGTCAGATGTGTACCTAGGAGCATCGGAGGTTTACCTGGGAGTGTCGGAGTTGGAACTGGGAGTGTCGGAAGTGGACCCAGGAGTGTCAGAGGTGTACCTGGGAGACTGAGGTGTGCCTGGGAGTGTCAGAGGTGTACCAGGGGAGTGTCAGAGGAATACCTAGGAGTGCCAGAGGTGTTCTGGGAGTGTCAGAGGTGTACCTAGAGCATCGGAGGTTTACCTGGGAGTGTCGGGAGGCATGGGAGTAGCAGAGGTGTACCTGGGAGTATCAGAGGTGTACCTGGGAGTGTCAGGGCAGGCCTGGGAGTGTCAGGGATGTAACTGGGAGTGTCGGAGGTAACTAGGAATGCCAGAGGTGTATTGGGAGTGTCTGACGTACCTGGGAGTGTCAGAGGTGTACCAGGAATGTCAGTGAGTACCTGGGAGTGTCAGAGGTACCTGGGAGTGTCGGAGGTGTACATGGAGTGTCAGAGGTGTACCTGGCAGTGACAGCGGTGTACCTGGGAGTGTCGGAGGTGTACCTGGGAGGTGAGAAGTGTACCTGGGAGTGTCAATGGGAATGCTGAGGAGGTACCTGAGAGTGTCGGGAGGTGTACCTGGGAGTGTCGGAGGTACCTGGGAGTGTAAGAAGTACCTGGGAGTGTCGGGAGGTGTACCTGGCAGTGTCTGAGGTGTACCTGGCAGTGATAGCTGTGCACCTGGGAGCAAGCCAAGGTGTACCTGGGAGCAAGTTAGAGGTGCATCAGGAGGGACAGAGGAAAGCACCCAGGGAGGTCAGAGGTACCTGGGAGTGTCAGAGGTGTACCTGGGAGTATCGTGTACCTGGGAGGTTGGTGGTGCACCTGGGAGCATCAGAGGTGTACCTGGGAGGTCAGAGGCACCTGGGAGGCCAGAGGTATTTGGGAGGCGGACGGCACTGGGAGTGTCAGGAGGCACCAGGAACGTCAGTGGAGCACCTGGGAGGCCAGAGGTGCACTGGAAATGGAGGTGTACATGGAGGTCAGAGGTGTACCTGGCAGGACAGCGGTGTACCTGGGGAGGTCAGGAGGTGTGCCTGGGAGTGTCAGGAGGTGCACCTGGGAGGTCTGAGGTGTACCTGGGAGCTGAGGTGTACCTGGGAGTAACAGAGAAGTACCTCAGGGAGTGTCACAGGAGGCCTGGGAGTGTGAGAGGTGTACCTCGGGAGTGTGAGAGGTGTACTCTAGGGAGTGTCTGAGGTGTGCCTGGAGGTTGGGAGGTGGGTGGGGAGGCCTGAGGTGATTTGGGAGGCCTGAGGTGTACCTGGGAGGCCAGGAGAACCAGGGAGTGAAGAGGTGTACCTGGGAGTGTCAGACGTACCAGAGTGCCTGAGGTACCTGGGAGGAAGCCGAGGTAGCCTCAGGGAGCAAGTCAGGAGAATACCGGAGGTCAGAGGTGCACCTGGGAGCAAGTCAGAGGTGTACCTTGGAGTATCGGGAGGTTTACCTGGGGAAATGGGAGTTGTACCTGAGAGCAAGTCGGAGGCGTGACCTGGGAGTGTCGGAGGGTACTGGGAGCAAGTCACAGAGTACCTGGGAGTGTCAGGAGGTGTACCTGGCAGTGTCAGAGGTGTACCTGGGAGTGTCGGAGGTGCACAGAGTGTGTGAAGTGTACCTGGGAGAAGCCGGGAGGTACTGGGAGTCAGAGGTGTACCTAGGAGACGGGGAGGTTTACCTGGGAGCAAGCTGGAGTTAAAATTTGTGAGTGTCGGAGGCAGACCTAGGGAGTGCTGGGGAGGTGTACCTGGGAGTATCAGAGGTACCAGGAGTGTCAGAGGTGTAACAGGGAGTGTCGCCGAATACCTAGGAGCAAGTCAGAGGTGTTCTGGGAGCAACAAAGAGGCACCCAGGAGTATCGGAGGTTTACCTGGGGAGTTGGGGATGTAACTGGGAGTGTCGGAGGTGTAACTAGGAATGTCAGAGGTGAATTTGGGAGGCACGTACCTGGAGGCCAGGAGGTGCACCAGGAATCAGTGAGCACATGGGAGTGTCAGAGGTGTACCTGGGAGTCTCGGAGGTACATGGAGTGTCGAGGTACCTGGCAGTGACAGCGGTGTACCTGGGGAGTGTCAGAGGTGTACCTGGGAGGCAGAGGTGTACCTGGGAGTGTCGGAGGTACCTGGGAGTGGTGGGAGAAGGTACCTGGGAGTGTCTGGGTGTACCTGGAATGTCAGGAGGTGTACCTGAGTGTCGGAGGTGTACCTGGGAGTGTCGGAGGTACCTGGGAGGTAAGAAGTGTACCTGGGAGTGTCAGGAGGTGCACCTGGGAGGTTGGGAGGTGCAATGGGAGTCAGAGGTGTACCTGGGAGTGTCAGCGAAGCACCTGAGTGTCTGAGGTGTACCTGGGAGTGCTCAGAGGTGTGCCTGGGAGGTCAGAGGTGCACTCTAGAGTGTCAGGAAACCCTGGAGTGTCTGAGGTGTACCTGGGAGCAAGTGTCTGAGGTGTACCTGGCAGTGTCTGGAGGTGTACCTGGCAGTGTCTGAGGTGTACCTGGCAGTGATAGCGGTGTACCTGGTAGTGTCATGGTGTGCCTGGGAGGTTAGAGGTGTTTTAGGGAGGACAGAGGAGTACCCAGGGAGTGCTTGGGAGGTGTACTTGGGAGTGTCAGAGGTGGGCACCTGGGAGTATCGGGAGGTGTACCTGGGAGTGTCAGAGGTGTACCTGGGAGTATCAGAGGTACCTGGGAGTGTCAGAGGCACCTGGGAGGCTGAGGTATTGGGAGTGCTGGGACGTGTACCTGGGAGGCCAGAGGCGTACCAGGGAATGTCAGTGAGTACCTGGGAGGCCAGAGGTGTACCTAGGAGTGTCGGAGGTGTACATGGAGTGTCAGAGGTGTGGCCTGGCAGTGACAGCGGCACCTGGGAGTGTCAGAGGTGTGCCTGGAGTGTCAGGAGGTGTACCTGGGAGTGTCTGAGGTGTACCTGGAGTGTCTGAGGTGTACCTGGGAGCAACAGAGAAGCACTCAGGAGTGTCACAGGAGTACCTGGGAGCAACAGAGGTGTACTTGGGAGCAGGGAGAAGTGTACCTAGGGAGTGTCTGGAGGTGCCTTGGGAGGCCAGAGGTGCATGTGGGAGTGTCTGAGGTGTACCTGGGAGTGTCGGAGGTACCTGGGAGTGTCAGGGGAGAAACCAGGGGAGTGAAAGAGGTACCTGGGAGATCAGACGTGTACCAGGGGAGGCCTGAGGTGTACCTGGGAGCAAGCCGGAGGTGTACTTGGTGAGTGTGAGAAGTGTACCTGGGAGTGTCGGAGGTGTACTCTGGGAGTCAGAGGTGTACCTAGGAGTATCGGAGGTTTACCTGGGAGGCCGGAGTTGTACCTGAGAGTATCGGAGGCCGATCTGGGAGGTCAAAGGGTACCTGGGAGCATCAGAGAGGTGCACCTGGGGAGTGTCAAAGTTGTACTTGGGAG
>NW_024725412.1:0-3334 GCF_018991925.1 Homarus americanus | reverse complement strand
ATACATTGTATGCTATAACGAACGGATCATACTACGAATATTCCTATAACGAACGGTTTTACCTATAAAATTGAGAATGCTATAACGAACGCAACTCCTACAACGAACGCGGATGAATACGGGACTACTTCGCCTGGCGCATGAATTTTGTTGTACCGCGACCACAACAAGAGCGTCAGGCGCCATCTTTGTCTCATTGTGTAGCCAGTGCACCACTGTTATTGTTGAAATTTCGTCTTTTGATGTGGAAATTCGCGTTATTTGTATAACTATTTTGTTATACAAGTATACAATTGTAACAATGAATCGTTCAAAGCGAGTGAGAAAGCTAATAACCCTTGAAACTAAGAAAGAAATTGTAAAGAAACGTGAGAATGGAAGAAGCATTGCGAAACTTAGTGATGAATATGGGATGGCTAAATCGACTATATGTACGATTTTGAAGAATAAAGAGGAGTTAAAAACTGTGCAAGTGGCTAAGGGAATCTTTAGACTTAGCAAAGCAAAGTGTAATGTGATTGAAGAGATGGAAAATTTACTTAGTGTGGATAAAGGAGAAAGAAATGGCAGGTGGTAACATTAGTGAAGCTATAATTTGTGAGAAGGCTAAACAATTGTTTGAGGACCTTAAAGCCAAGACTCCCAGTGGAAGTGATAGTGATGTGCCAGTGTTTAGGGGTACCTGCATGCTGAATAACACTAAGGTAAGATAAAGTACCGTATTTTTTAGATTTTCCACAGAATTTTTTCAGTGTTAGGTGGTTGTATTTGGGGGCCTGGAACGGATTAATCCTATAACGAACG
This sequence comes from Homarus americanus, assembly GCF_018991925.1. Lineage (NCBI taxonomy): Eukaryota > Metazoa > Arthropoda > Malacostraca > Decapoda > Nephropidae > Homarus > Homarus americanus. The sequence continues at coordinate 2,530 of NW_024725412.1, read as the reverse complement.
AATGCTATAACGAACGAGGTTCTGGAACCAATTACGTTCGTTATAGCATACCCCACTGTATATATATATATATAATATATAATATATAATATATATATAATATATATATATAATATATATATAATATATATATATAATATATATATATAATATATATATATATAATATATATATATATATAATATATATATATATAATATATATATATAATATATATATATATATATATATATATATATATATATATATATATATATATATATATATATATATATATATATATATATATAAATAATCAACGACCTCACCAGCAAGGAATCGAACCCTCGACCTACTGGGTGGGACTAGGGAACGCTTACCGGCTAGGCCACAAGGACACGAAAAGCAGTTCTAGACTCTGTTATATTTCACACAAAGCCTGTTCATCGAGCTGATGGCGCCGTGAACCTCATTGGGAAACTGCCAGTGCCTCTTATGTGGTGTCAGTAGCATTTTACCGAATCCAGCTGGTATGAAACGCGAGGTACATATATATACTTCATTTTTAGTCCATATAACACGCGGACTTTGAACATATAATCAACGACCTCAACAGCAAGGAATCGAACCCTCGACCTACTGGGTGGGACGAGGGAACGCTTACCTGCTAGGCCACAAGGACACTAAAAGCAGTTCTAGACTCTGTTATATTTCACACAAAGCCTGTTCATCGAGCTGATGGCGCCGTGAACCTCATTGGGAAACTGCCCGTGCCTCTTATGTGGTGTCAGTAGCATTTTACCGAATCCAGCTGGTATGAAACGCGAGGTACGTATATATACTTCATTTTTAGTCCATATAACACGCGGACTTTGAACATATAATCAACGACCTCACCAGCAAGGAATCGAACCCTCGACCTACTGGGTGGAACTAGGGAACGCTTACCGGCTAGCCCACAAGGACACTAAAAGCAGTTCTAGACTCTGTTATATTTCACACAAAGCCTGTTCACTTGTTTACGGGCGCCAGAACCCCTTTACATATTATATATATATATATATATATATATATATATATATATATATATATATATATATATATATATATATGGCCATTACACACACACACAGTATTACTCCGCCTAACGCTGTTTCACATTTTAGCTGCTTTATCACATACGGTGCCTCGCCAGAGCTGAACCACTTAATGATTTTTTCATCATATGGCGTGAGTGTCCTGCCCTAAGACTTATTTTAGATTTGCCCACCGCCACCCTGCCTGACTGCCTGTTTTAGCTCAGAAAAAATTCATGCTGAAATTACTTCCTGCCAGAATAATTTCACATTAAGCGGGAATTTATATTTCAGGATTATTTTGAATATAAACATCATATGGGCTTTTGCAATTTATTGACACAAAATTTCAGACAAAATGTTACCTTTTTATGCAAATATGTGTTACACCAGCAAACAGGATGGATTTATATACCAAAATATTCCTTGGCCTTTACATGAATCCAGCAATGTCAAATATATTATCTAATCTCAGTAGTTTCAGAGGTATTGGCTTATTACAAAAAAGTTAAGTATTCTGGTTTTTCCCACACATCTCCTTGGGACGGTTGGTGGGGGGTGGGGGAGGAGGGACCAACCGGCTCATCTGTTACCCTGTGAAGAATATTTTTTTTTTTTTTATTAACTGAAGTTATTTGTTTTAGCCCTCATAAAATTCATACAAATCAAATGATAATTGTACTAATCTTATGGATTTGATGATTATTTTGAATATAAACATCATATATTTTGTATTAGACATACAAATTTTTTAGGATAAAATTTTAATCTGAGTAAGTATGTTATCTTTGTGCAAAAATATATGACATTTATATTCAAAATGATCATCTCATGAATCCAGCAATGTCAATTATATTATCCCAATCCTTAATCTGAGGTATTATTTAATACAAAATGTTAAATTTATTTTTTTCAATCTCCCACATCTCCCAGCGGATTGGGATTGTGTGGGAGGGTTGGGACTGACCGCTGGTTGGAAGAGGGGAGTGTACTGGATTGACAGATAGTGTCCTGAAGATTATTTTTTTTTTATTAACTGTAGATATTTTGTTTTAGCTCATAAAATTCATATTAAATTACCCGGTCAGAATTTTATAATTGATGATTGATGATACACATTACATTAGGACATACAAATTTTAGATAAAATTTTTAATCTGAGTAAGTATGTTATCTTTTTGTGCAAAATATATGACATTTATATTCAAAATATTCCTGGCCTTACAAGGAATCCAGCAATAATAACCTACTTTAGTTTGAGGTATTATTTATTGGGGCAACGAGTGGTTTTCTCAAAAAATTCTCACAGAGAGGAAGAGCCGCAGTGTAGTGTGAGAGGAGGGGAGTTGAGTCCATTATTTGAATGGACATTAACTTGGCGACTGTATTTCATTTCCTTAAGTATTAATTGTGTGCATGTACCATCATAAAATAAGATGTTATTTTTACTACAACATAGTTATGTGTCTTCAAAA
>NW_024725411.1:0-5986 GCF_018991925.1 Homarus americanus | reverse complement strand
TTTTGGGACATTTTTTGAAAATTTTAGAAAAATTTTGAAAGATTTTCGAAAATTTTTCCAAAAAAGAGGTCTGACCTGGGTGTAGAGGCCGCTCCGGATGTGATGTTTTGGATCCACCAAGCCATCTGTGAAAGTATCATGCTGCATCTGCGGTGTCTCGGTGGCTATGGCTTCCAGGTTATTTTTTGAGGTCCTCCTTCTGGAGGTAGGCTTTACTATCGCCTGGGTCGGTAATTTTGAATGTGGCTGGTGGAGAGCTCCATGGTGGAGGAACTACATAACCATTTTTGAAAAATTGTGAACAATTTTAGAAAATTTTTGGAAAATTTTCTGAAAATTTTGGGAAATGTTTTGAAATATTTTGAAAAAATTTTGGAAAATTTTTGGAAAATTTTGGAAAATTTTCTGAAAATTTTGAAATATTTTAGAATTTTGAAAATTTTGAAAATTTTTGGAAAATTTTTAATTTTTGGAAAATTGTTGAAAATTTTCTGATAATTTTGGGACATTTTTTGAAAATTTTGGAAAATTTTCATTTTAAAAATTTTCAAAAATTTTTCAGAGGCTGACCTTGAATGTAGAGCCGCTCCGGATGTTTGATGTTTGGATCACCGAGCCGTCTGTAGTATGATGCTGCATCAGCCGGAGTCTCGGTGGCTATGACAGAGTTATTTTTTGAGGTCCTCCTTCTGGAGTAGGCTTTACTATCGCCTAGGTCGGTAATTTTGAATGTGGCTGGTGGAAGCTCCATGGTGGAGGAACTACGTAACATTTTTGAAAAATTGTGAACAATTTTAGAAAATTTTTGGAAAATTTTCTGAAAATTTTGAAATGTTTTGAAATATTTTGAAAAAATTTTCGGGAAAATTTTGAGAAAATTTTGAAAATTTTTGGAGAAAATTTGAAAATTTTGAAGATTTTCGAAATAAAAATTTTTCAGAGAGTCTGACCCTGGGTGTAGAAGACTGCTCCGGATGTATGATGTTTTGGTCCACCAGGCCATCTGTGAGTATCATGCTGCATCTGCCGGTGTCTCGGTGGCTATGGCTTCCAGAGTTATTTTAGGTCCTCCTTCTGGAGGTAGGCTTTACTATCGCCTGGGTCAGTAATTTTGAATGTGGCTGGTGGAGAGCTCCATGGTGGAGGAACTACGTAACCATTTTTGAAAAATTGTGAACAATTTTAGAAAATTTTTGGAAAATTTTCTGAAAATTTTTGGAAATGTTTTGAAATATTTTGAAAAAATTTTCGGAAAAGTTCGAAAATTTTTGAAAATTTTGAAAATTTTCGGAAAATTTTGAAAATTTTGAAAGATTTCGAAAATTTTTCCAAAAATCCTGACCTTGGGTGTAGAAGGCCGCTCCGGATGTATGATGTTTTGGATCCACCAAGCCATCTGTGAAGTATCATGCTGCATCTGCCGGTGTCTCGGTGGCTATGGCTTCCAAGTTATTTTGAGGTCCTCCTTCTGGAGGTAGGCTACTATCGCCTAGGTCGGTAATTTTGAATGTGGCTGGTGGAAGCTCCATGGTGGAGGAACTACGTAACCATTTTTGAAAAATTGTGAACAATTTTAGAAAATTTTGGAAAATTTTCTGAAATTTTTGAGGAAATGTTTGAAATTTTTGAAAATTTTCTGAAAATTTTTGAAAATTTTGGAAAATTTTGAAAATTTTCAAAGAATTGCAGGTACGAAGATTTTCGAAAATTTTCCAAAAATTTCAGAGGTTGACCCAGGTGTAAGACCGCTCCGGTGTATGATGTTTTGGATCCACCGAGCCATCTGTGAGTATCATGCATCTGCCGGTGTCTCGGTGGCTATGGCTTCAGAGTTATTTTTTTGAGGTCCCTGAGGTAGGCTTTACTATCGCCTAGGTCAGGTAATTTTTGAATGTGGCTGGTGGAGAGCTCCATGGTGGAGGAACTACGTAACCATTTTTTGAAAATTGTGAACAATTTATAAAATTTTTGGAAAAATTTTTCTGAAAATTTTAAATGTTTTGAAATATTTTGAAAAATTTTTGGAAGGTTTTGGAAAATTTTTGGAAAATTTTGGAAAAAATTTTCTGAATTTTGTGAATATTTTGAAATTTTTTAAAATTTGGAAAATTTTTTGGAAAATTTTGGAAATTTTGAAAATTTTTGAAAAATTTTGAAAATTTTGGAATTTGATTGGAAAATGTTGACCGATAATTTGGGACTTTGAAAATTTTGAAAATTTTGAAGATTTTCGAAAATTTTTCCAAAAATTTTCAGAGGGTCTGACCTTGGGTGTAGAAGGCCGCTCCGGATGTATGATGTTTTGGATCCACCAAGCCATCTGTGAAGTATCATGCTGCATCTGCCGGTGTCTCGTGGCTATGGCTTCAGGGTTATTTTTGAGGTCCTTCTGGAGGTAGGCTTTACTATCGCCTGGGTCGGTAATTTTGAGATGTGGCTGGTGGAGAGCTCCATGGTGGAGGAACTACGTAACCATTTTTGAAAAATTGTGAACAATTTTAGAAAATTTTTGGAAAATTTTCTGAAAATTTCTAAGGAAATGTTTTGAAATATTTGAAAAATTTTTGGAAAATTTTGGAAAATTTTTGAAAATTTTCTGAAAATTTTGTGAAATATTTTAAATTTTTGAAAAATTTTGAAAATTTTGGAGAAAATTTTGAAATTTTTTGGAAAATAGTTGAAAATTTTCTGATAATTTTGGGACATTTTTTGAAGAATTTTTGAAAATTTTCAAAATTTTCAAAAATTTTCAAAAATTTTTCAGAGGGGCTGACCTCTGAGTGTGAAAGGCCGCTCCGGATGTTTGATGTTTTGGATCCACCGAGCCGTCTGTGAGTATGATGCTGCATCAGCCGGAGTCTCAGTGGCTATGATCAGAGTTATTTTTTGAGGTCCTCCTTCTGGAGAGTAGGCTTCTATCGCCTAGGTCGGTATTTGAATGTGGCTGGTGGAGAGCTCCATGGTGGGAGGAACTACGTAGCTTTTGAACGAAAATTGTGAACAATTTTAGAAATTTTGGAAAATTTTCTGAAAATTTTTGGGAAATGTTTTGAAATATTTTGAAAAATTTTCGGAAATTTTGGAAAATTTTTGGAAAATTTTGAAAAATTTTTGGAAAAATTTTGAAGATATTAAAATTTTTCAAATTTTCAAGAGGAGGTCTGACCTTGGGTGTAGAAAGCCGCTCCGGATGTGATGTTTGGATCCACAAGCCATCTGTAGTATCATGCTGCATCTGCCGGTGTCTCGGTAGCTATAGCTTCAGAGTTATTTTTTTGAGTCCTCCTTCTGGAGGTAGGCTTTACTATCGCCTAGGTCAGTAATTTTGAATGTGGCTGGTGGAAGCTCCATGGTGGAGGAACTACAACCATTTTGAAAAATTGTGAACAATTTTAGAAAATTTTGAAAAATTCTGAAAATTTTGGAAAATGTTTTGAAATATTTTTGAAAAATTTTGGAAAATTTTGGAAATGGTGAAAATTTTTGGAAAATTCTGAAATTTTGTGAAATATTTTGAAATTTTTTTGGAAAATTTTGGAAAATTGTTATGAAGAATTTTTTATTTGGAAAATTTTGGTTGAAAATTTTGAAAATTTTGTGGGTTTTTGAAAATTTTTAGAAAATTTTTGATTTTTCAAAATTTTTCAAAAATTTTTCAGAGGTCTGACCTTGGTTGTAGAAGGCCGCTCGGATGTATGATGTTTGGATCCATAAGCCATCTGTAGTATCTTCTGCATCTGCCGGTGTCTCGTGGCTATGGCTTCCAATTTATTTTTTGAGGTCCTCCTTCTGGAAGTGGGCTTTTACTATCGCCTAGGTCAGTAATTTTGAATGTGGCTGGTGGAGGCTCCATGGTGGAGGAACTACATGACCATTTTTTGAAAAATTGAACATTTGAAAATTGCAGAAAATATCTGAAAGATTTTTGGAAATGTTTTTTGAAATCACGAAAAATTTTCGGAAGAATTTCTGAAGTGAAATTACAATTTTTTTTAATGAAAATTTTCGGAAATTTTAAAGAATTCTGAAGTTTTCGAAAAAATTTCCAAAAAGAAAATTTTTTCAGAGGTCCTGACCAAGGTTATGAGATGCATCGGATGTATGATTATTTTTTGGATCACCGAGCCATCTGTGAAGTATCATGCTGCATCTTCCGACGTGTCTCGGTGGCTCTTAAACTTGAGATATTTTTTGAGGTTCCTTCTGGGTAAGCTACTATCGCCTAGGTCGGTAATTTTAAGATGTGGCTTGATGAGCTCCATGGTGGAGGAACTACGTAACCATTTTGAAAAATTGTTGACAATTTTAGAAAATTTTGGAGAAAATTTTCTGAAAAATTTTTGAAATTTTTGAAATATTTTGAAAAATTGGAAAATTTTGGAAATTTGGAAAAGAATTTTCGGAAAATTGAAAAATTTTAATTTTTTTTGAAAGGTAAAATTTTTGAAAATGTTGAGAATTTTCTAAATAATTTTGGGAAATTTTTGAAATTTTGGAAGAATTTTCAAAATTTTCAAAAATTTTCCAGAAGAGTTCCTAGGGGCTGACGTGTAGGCCTCGGGTGTTTGATGTTTTGGATCCAGAGCCATCTGTAAGTATGATGCTGCATCTGCCGGGTCTGTGGCTATGATTACTGATTATTTTTTGGAGGTCCTCCTGAGTGGCTTTACTATCTCTTCAGGTCAGTAATTTTGAATGTGGCTGGAAGCTCCATGGTGGAAGACTACGTAACCATTTTTTTGAAAAATTGTGAACAATTTTAGAAATTTTGGAAAATTTTCTGAAATTTTTAAGGAAATTTTTGAAATATTTTTAAAATTTTCTGAAAATTTTTGAAAATTTTTTGAAAATTGAAATTTTTGAAAAATTTTGAGAATTTTTAATTTTTAATTTTTTGAAAATTTTTTTTGAAAATTTTTGGAAATTTTTTGGAAAGTGTTTGAAAATTTTCTTGAAAATTTTTCAATTTTCAGAGTCTGACAGGTGTGAGCCGCTCCGGATGTATGTTTGGATCCACCAAGCCATCTGTGAAGTATCATGCTGCATCTGCCGGTGTCTCGATGGCTATGGCTTCCATGTTATTTTTGAGGTCCTTCTGGAATGGGCTACTATCGCCTAGGTCAGTAATTTTGAATGTGGCTGGTGGAAACTCCATGGTGGAGGAACTACGTAACCATTTTTGAAATGTGAACAATTTTAGAAAAATTTACAGAAAATTACTAAAATTTTTTGAAATGTTTGAAATATTTGAAAAAATTTTGGAAAATTTTTGAAAATTTTGGAAAATTTTGGTTTGGAAAATTTCTAAAAATTTTATTGAAATATTTTGAAATTTTTGAAAAATTTGGGAAAATTTTTGGAAAATTTTTAATTTTTGAAAAATTTTGAAATTTTGGAAATTTTGAAATTACTGGTAATTTGAAAATTTCAGGGTCTGACCTTGGGTGTAGAGGCCGCTCGGATGTATGTGTTTGGATTCTGAGCCATCTGTGAAGTATCATGCTGTCTTGGTGTCTCGTTGGCTATAGCTTCCAGTTATTTTTGAGGGTCCTCCTTCTGGAGTAATTTTAGATATGGCTGGTGGAAAAGATCCATGGTGGAGAACTATGTAACCATTTTTTTGAAAAATTGGCTGAACAATTTTTGGAAAATATTATTTGGAAAATTTTGAAGAATTTTTGGAAAATTTCTGAAAATTTTTCGGAAAATTTGAAAGAATTTTAGAAATTTTTTGGAAAAATTTTGAAAATTTTTGAAGAAATTTTCAAAAATTTACTCTGATAGACCACAAGGACATTTTTTGAAAAATTTTTTGGAAAAATTCAAAATTTTCAAAATTTTCAAGGAAGGCTGACCTTGACTGTAGAAGGCCGCTCCGGATGTTTGATGTTTGGATCCACCGAGCCGTCTGTAGTATGATGGTGCATCAGCCAGGTCTCGGTGGCTATGACTGATTTATTTTTGAGTTAACTACAGGAGGTGAAGC
>NW_024725410.1:0-19074 GCF_018991925.1 Homarus americanus | reverse complement strand
TTCAGCCTAGCTAGCAGCGTGTGGCAATGTTGTTACCATATCCCACATGCTTAATTAACGTGCCTGGCGACGTATGGAAGCTGCTAATGTATCACTTGCCATACGTCGTCTATGGTAGTTGACCAAGAGCTTAGCTAGGGAGCAGTGCTACCCACCTCTGTGTACATACTCTAATCCAGTAAACCGAACCTACAAAACTATACAGGTGTTTGTGTTCTCTCCTGTATATAGAACTTATTACCCAGAGCACACATTCCTAACATGGCGCAGTGCGTAGTTTTACTGGATTATTACGAGTGATTAGTGCAAGTTTGTGGAAAGCCGGCTGATGGATCCCTGCCTTGGTGTCAACCCCGCGTCATCCCTCGAAGAATTTCGCAACTTTGAGCAGTGTCAGTGACAGTGATTTTCTGTGAAGTGTTAAGTGCATTGTGTGTTTCGTGCCATTCATGTGTGACCTTGTTCGAACGGATTTCCAAGGTATACGGCATGTTCTGGGCATTTGTGGGGAGTAGAGTTCAGCGCACCCTCCTCTAACCGTTTCCAGAGGGTGACTGAGCTCCTCACTGTCTCCACCCCCCTCCCTCACAGCGCCGCCTCCACCCCCCCTCACAGCTGGGGCGAGACGCTCTGCCTGCCTGGGACACACACACACACACACACACACATACATGTACTAACACTTGCTGACCGCGCGGCTTTCTTATATATATTTTATATATATAACCTACTTATCTGTGTATTTAATTAAATTTTTTTGTCTGCAATCTGGTTGATACGACGGGCTGACCGGTCAACACTGATTTAAGACACAGTACACAGATAAAGTAGTTATGTCTCATGCCTTACGTAGCCGTGGACCCAGCGCCTGGATGAGTCAAGCGGATGATAGTCCCCCAGAGATGGATGACCAGGCCGGCCACGACGCTCCAGCTCCCACAACATCGCGCAGCCCTTCACCTCAACATTCAGCGTTATCTCCTGAGATAATTGCCTTAATGAAGTTTATGAGAGATGAGAGACGCGATGATGAAGCTCACAGACGTTTGGCGGATGAGCACAGAAGGCAAGCAGAGGCAGAACGAGACCACCAACGGAGAATGGAAGACAGTGCACGGTTTGAAGCCTTGATATCTCGCCTCACTGTTAACCAAGCCCCTGGCTCTAACACTGCCTCGGTATTGAATGGTTCAGATACCTCATCCATGCTTCCTTCACGCCCCCCAGCCCCACCTAAAGCAGCAGCTTAAACACCGCCCATCTTGGAGCCTGATGTAAATTTCCAGACCTTTCGCGAATGGCGGCGGCGGTGGGCTGATTATGCTACAATGGTGGATCTCCCGAGTTTGTCACAGCCTAAACAACTCATCCAGCTGCGTATGTGCCTGTCCTTGGAAGTTCAGCGTGTCTTAGAACATACGTTGCAGGTACCCCCAACCTCTTCGCTGTCTGTAGAGGAGGTACTGGACGTTCTACAACGGCACATCAAAGGACAGCAGAACGAAGCTCTGCGCAGGAGGGAATTGTTTAGCTGCAGACAGATGGAGGGTGAGTCTTTTGACGCTTTTTATGTACGTCTTAAGAGAGCCTCGGAAGAGGTAGATATATGTTTAGGCCACCACCAGCAGTGTGAGGAGACCCAGTTGAAGCAGGTGATCTTGATGGGTGTTAAGGACGAGGAACTTGTCCGACGCCTCACCTCCCTCGACTCTTCCTCTTCTCTTCAGGATGTGTTGACGATATGTCGCTCCTATGAGGCTGCCAGGTGTGCCACCTCTGCCATCCGAGCTCCCCCTACAGCTGTACGCGCTGTGTCCCGGTACAAGAAGGACAAGAAGTCTGCTCCTACTCCTTCGCCCACCACGTCCACGCCCGGTTCATTTTGTAACAACTGTGGTAAGCAGCACGGAACACAGGTGTGTCCAGCTGCTCAGTCTACCTGCAACAGTTGTGACCGTATGGGCCACTGGTCGCTCACAGTGCGGTGCCCAGCTAAGTACGCACAGTGCAATGTGTGCGGTCGTCTGGGCCACTATGACAAGTGTTGCCCTACCCACGAACCCAAGGGACAGCGTCGGCGGAAGCTTCGGCGCCCTTTCACCAGTGAGGGCCGCCCACAGTCGCCAAATCAGAGGCACGACGACCCTGGACAAAGCCCGACCCATTTTAGGAGGGTGTACTCCTCGCACCCCAGGACCAAAGTCCCCCAGTACATCAGCGTCATCGTGACTTACGGCGGCGTGTCATCCCGTCTTCAGATGTTGCCCGACACCGGCGCTGATGCTACAGTCATCGGTCCCCAGCATTTGCGATGCTTGGGGCTCTCTCCAAGCGATCTAGGACCGCCTCCCGAGGACCTCCGCTTTATGGCAGATGGTTCACAGATGGCCCCAGCCCTGGGTTCACTCTATGCACATGTCACCTTTGGCAACAGGTCGTGTCAGGCCTGGATTGACGTGCATAATGGTGTCCCGACTCCCTTGCTGTCCTACAGACATTGTCAAGAGTTGGCCATCATCTCCCAGGACTTCCCAACACCAATTCTCGAGGTAAATTACGCCAACAGGGTGCACGAAGGGAGCAGCAACTACCCTGCTGCCGCCCTACCCCTACCTCTGGCCAGTGACACCTCTCCTTCGGTAGTTGTCCCTGCTGCATCACGTCCCCACGCCTTGGCTCGCCCTCACGACAGTCACCGTGGAGCTGAGGCCACCAAACGACGTGCACGACAGACTGTGTTCCGGCCTGGCATCGACCCCGACATCTCCAATGCTGTCCAGGTGCGTAAGCCCCGCCACGTATTACAACCCAGCCAGCAGCAGGTACCCTTCATGAGTGACGACAACCCCACCCGCCCCTTTGAGTCTGTGTCGGCCGACTTTTTCTGTGTGTCAGGAAAGTCCTTCCTGGTTATCGTCGACCGTCTCTCTGGTTGGCCGGTTGTCATCAAGGGCGGTAATGACACGACGTCTGCTGCCACCATCAGCAAGTTCCGCCACTACTTCCGTGACGTGGGCGTTCCTGTACGCCTGCGAACCGACGGAGGGCCTCAGTTCACAAGCCGGGACTTCGCTGCGTTCCTTGACCGATGGGGAGTCCGGCATGTGTTGTCATCGCCCCATTACCCGCAGTCCAACGGCCACGCTGAGGCTGCTGTCAAATCCCTGAAGCACCTCATCCTTAAGGTGGCCCTTTCTGGGAACATTGACTGCGAGGCCTTCGACCGGGGTCTTCTTGAACTCCGCAACACACCTAACTACACCGGACGCTCCCCTGCCCAGGTTTTGTATGGACGCCCCCTTCGTTCTTGTGTCCCTGCTCACCCTCAATCCTTCTCCAAGGAGTGGCAGACCAAGACAGAGGATTGTGATCGCCGAGCTGCTTACCGTGTTCAGGACGTCGTCGCTTCCGCGCAACGACCACGCCCGTTCTTCCCCAGGTTGGAGTGTCGCACCTGTCTGCAAGCTCAGGACCCGGACTCCCCTACGTTGGGGTCAGCAGGCGTAGTCATGGTCCCGGCAGGTCACGGACTACCAGGTGCGGTTACCCAGTGGTCGTGTGTGGTGGAGAACCGCCGTTTTTCCGCCCTGTAATAACAGTTTCTCTTGCTGGCCCTCACTAGTGTTGAGTCCCATACCTTCCTGCGATGAAGTCCTCGACGCTCAGAACGATCCAGAAGAAAAAGGTCCGCTCAAGACTTTGCGAGCGTGTAGGGGGAGGAGGTATGTATATTATGTATGCTGGATTATGTATTATGTATGTATATTATGTATGTGCTCCATTTATATTTGTTCAGCCTAGCTAGCAGCGTGTGGCAATGTTATTACCATATCCCACATGCTTAATTAATGTGCCTGGCGACGTATGGAAGCTGCTAATGTATCACTTGCCATACGTCGTCTATAGCAGTTGACCAAGAGCTTAGCTAGGGAGCAGTGCTACCCACCTCTGTGTACATACTCTTATCCAGTAAACCGAACCTACAAAACTATACAGGTGTTTGTGTTCTCTCCTGTATATAGAACTTATTACCCAGAACACCTAACAATAATCATTGTCGTGGTTGTTATGATCATAGTCGTGGGTGTTATAATCATAGTCGTGGTTGTTATAATCAAGGTCGTGGTTGTCATAATCATGGTCATGGTTATTATAATCATTGTCGTGGTTGTTATAATCATGGCCGTAGTTGTTATAATCATGGTCGTAGTTGTTATAATCATATTCGTAGTTGTTATAATCATGGTCGTGGTTGTTATAATCATGGTCGTGGTTGTTATAATCATGGTCGTGGTTGCTATGATCATGGTCGTGGTTGTTATAATCATGGTCGTGGTTGTTTTGATCTTTAGTCGTAGTTGTTATAATCATAGTCGTGGTTGTTATAATCATGGTCGTAGTTGTTATGATCATGGTCGTAGTTGTTATAATCATGGTCGTAGTTGTTATAATCATGATCGTAGTTGTTATAATCATGGTCGTGGTTGTTATGATCATAGTCGTGGTTGTTATAATCATAGTCGTGGTTGTTATAATCATGGTCGTGGTTGCTATGATCATGGTCGTGGATGTTATAATCATGGTCGTGGTTGTTATAATAATGGTCGTGGTAGTTATAATCATGGTCGTGGTTGTTATAATAATGGTCGTGGTTGTTATAATCATGGTCGTGGTTGTTATAATCATGGTCGTGGTTGTTATAATCATGGTCATGGTTGTTATAATCATGTTCGTGGTTGTTACACGCATGGTCATCGTTGTTATAATCATGTTTGTGGTTGTTATAATCATGGCTATGGTTGTTATAATCGCGCCGAGATGTTGCGATCATGGTTGTGGTTGTTATAATCATAAGCCTGCTGTTATAATCACGGTCGTGGTTGTTAGTAATCATGTCGTGTAGTTTATAATCATGACCGGTTGTTATGAATCATGGTCGTGGTTGTTATAACTGGCGGCCATGGTTGTTATGATTGGCGGCTACAGATGTTATGATCAGGAAGTTGTGTCGTTATAATCAGTCGGCTTGTTATAACAATAATGGTCGTGGGTGCGTAATCGCGGTAATGGTTGTTTTAATCATGCACGCGTTGTTATAATCATGTCGAAGGCGCAAGTGATCACGGTCGGTTGTTATAACTGGGCGGTCGTGGTTGTTATAATAATGGTCGTGGTAGTTATAATAATGGTCGTGGTTGTTATAATTATGGTCGTGGGTGTTATAATCATGGTCGTGGTTGCTATAATTATGGTCGTGGGTGTTATAATAACGGTCGTTGTTGTTTAATCATGGTCGTGGTTGTTATATTCATGGTCGTGGTTGTTATAATCATGGTCCTGGTTGGTATAATCATGGCCATGGTTGTTATGATCATGGCCGTGGATGTTGTGATCATAGTTGTGGTTGTTATAATCATAAGCCTGGTTGTTATAATCACGGTCGTGGTTGTTATAATCATGGTCGTGGTAGTTATAATCATAATCGTGGTTGTTATAATCATGGTCGTGGTTGTTATAATCATGGCCATGGTTGTTATGATCATGGCCGTAGATGTTATGATCATAGTTGTGGTTGTTATAATCATAGTCGTGGTTGTTATAATAATGGTCGTGGGTGTTATAATCATGGTAATGGTTGTTTTAATCATGGTCGTTGTTGTTATAATCATGGTCGTGGTTGTTATATTCATGGTCGTGGTTGTTATAATCATGGTCCTGGTTGGTATAATCATGGCCATGGTTGTTATGATCATGGCCGTAGATGTTATGATCATAGTTGTGGTTGTTATAATCATAAGCCTGGTTGTTATAATCACGGTCGTGGTTGTTATAATCATGGTCGGGGTTGTTATGATCATAGTCGTGGTTGTTATAATCATAGTCGTGGTTGTTATAATCATGGTCGTGTTTGTTATAATCATGGGCGTGGTTGTTATGATCATAGTCGTGGTTGTTATAATCATAGTCGTGGTTGTTATAATCTGGTCGTGGTTGTTATAATGATGGTCATTGCTGTTATGATCATAGTCGTGGTTGTTATAATCATAGTCGTGGTTGTTATAATCAAGTTCGTGGTTGTTATAATCATGGTCGTGGTTGTTATAATGATGGTCATTGTTGTTATGATCATAGTCCTGCTTGTTATAATCATATTCGTAGTTGATATAATCAAGGTCGTGGTTGTTATAATCATGGTCGTGGTTGTTATAATGATGGTCAATGTTGTTATGATCATAGTGTTGGTTGTTATAATCATTGTCGTTGTTGTTATAATCAAGGTCGTGGTTGTTATAATGATGATCGTGGTTGTTATAATCATGGTCGTGGTTTGTTATAATCATGGTCGTGGTTCTTATAATTATGGTTGTGGTTGTTAAAATGATGGTCATTGTTGTTATGATCATGGTCGTGGTTGTTATAATGATGGTCATTGTTGTTATGATCATAGTTGTGGTTGTTATAATCATTGTCGTGGTTGTTATAATCAAGGTCATTGCTGTTATAATCATAGTCGTGGTTGTTATAATCAAGGTCGTGGTTGTTATAATGATGATCGTGGTTGTTATAATCTCATAGTTAGTAGTTCTTATAATCGCCAGTTAAATTAGTTTGTTGTAATGATGGTCATTGTTGTTGATCTTAGTCCTGGTTATAATCATGGTTGGTAGTTGTTATAATCAAGGGTCATTGGTTTATAATCATGGTGCATTAGTTGTTATAATGATGGTCATTGTTGTTGTGATCCTGGTTGTGGTTGTTATAATCATTGTCATAGTTGATATAATCCAAGGTCGTGAAGTTTGTTATAATCTCATGATCGTGGTTATTCCTAATCATGGCTGTGGTTACTCTAATCGTAGTTAAATGGTTGTTGTAATCATGGTCATTAATTTGTTATAGTATGAATTAAGTGGGTGTTGTCATGGTCAAAGGTTGTTTGTCATTGTCATTAGTTTGTTATGATCGTAGTTAAGTGGTTGTTATAATCGCTGAATTCATGGTTGTTATAATCTCCTTGGTCCTGGTTGTTATAATCATGGCCGTGGTTGTTTCATCATAGTCGTGGCTGTTATAATTATAGTCGTGGTTGTTATAAATATGATCGTAGTTGTTATAATCATGGTCTTGGTTGTTATAATCATGGTCGTGGTTGTTATAATCATGGTCGTGGGTGTTATAATCATGGTCGTTGATGTTATAATCATAGTCGTGGTTGTTATAATCATAGTCGTGGTTGTTATCATTATGATAGTGGTTGTTATAATCATAGTCGTATTGTTATAATCATGGTCGTGGTTGTTATAATCATGATCGTTGTTGTTATAATAATGGTCGTGGTCGTTTTAATCGAGGTCGCGGTTGTTATAATCATGGTCGTGGGTGTTAAAATCATGGTCTTGGTTGTTATAATCATAGTTGTGTTATATTAATCATAGTCGTGGTTATTATAATCATGGTCGTGGTTGTTATAATCATGGTCGTGGTTGTAAAAATGATGGTCGTGCTTGTTATAATCATAGTCGTGGTTGTTATAATCATGGTCGTGTTTGATATGATCATAGTTGGATGTTATAATCATTGTTGTGGTTGATATAATCATGGTCGTGTTTCTTTTAATCATGGTCATGGTGGTTATAATCATGGTCGTGGTTTTTATGATCAAAGTCGTAAGTGTTATAATCAGAGTCGATGTTGTTATAATCTTTGTCGTGGTTGTTATAATCATGGTCGTCGTTGTTATAATCATGGTCTTAGGTGTTATATCATAGTCGTGGTTGTTATAATTATGGTCTTAGTTGTTATAATCATGGTCGTAGTTGTTATAATCATGGTCGTGGTTATTATAATCATGGTCGTGGTTGTTATGATCATAGTCGTGGTTGTTATAATCATAGTCCTGGTTGTTATAATCATGGTCGTGGTTGCTATAATCATGGTCGTGCTAGTTATAATCATGGTCGTGGGTGTTATAATCATGGTCGTGGTTGTTATAATCATGGCCATGGTTGTTATGATCATGGCCGTGAATGTTATGATCATAGTTGTGGTTGTTATAATCATAGTCGTGGTTGTTATAATCATGGTAGTGGTTGTTATAATCATGATCGTAGTTGTTATAGTCATGGTCGTGGGTGGTATAATCATGGTCTTGGTTGTTATAATCATAGTTGTGGTTGTTATAATCATAGTCGTGGTTGTTATAATAATGGTCGTGGGTGTTATAATCATGGTAATGGTTGTTATAATCATCGTCGTTGTTGTTATAATCATGGTCGTGGTTGTTATAATCATGGTTGTGGTTGTTATGATCATAGTCGTATTGATATAATCATGGTCGTGGTTGTTATAATCTGAGTCGTGGTTATTTTAATCATGGTGTAATTCCAATTTATAATCATGGTCGTAGGTGTTATATCATAGTCGTGGTTGTTATAATCATGGTCTTAGTTGTTATAATCATGGTCGTAGTTGTTATAATTATGGTCGTGGGTGTTATAATCATGGTCGTGGTTGTTATAATCATGGCCGTGGTGGGTATGATCATCGTCGTGGTTGTTATAATCATAGTCGTGGTTGTTATAATCATAGTCGTGGTTGTTATAATCATGAACGTAGTTGTTATAATCATGGTCGTGGTAGTTGAAATCATGGTCGTGGTTGTTATGATCATGGATGTAGTTGTTCTAATCCTTGTCGTAATTGTTATAATCATAGTCTTGGTTGTTATAATCATGGTCGTGGTTGATATAATCATGGTAGTGGTTGTTTTAATCATGAACGTAGTTGTTATAGTCATGGTCGTGGGCGGTATAATCATGGTCGTGGTTGTTATAATCATAGTTGTGGTTGTTATAATCATAGTCGTGGTTGTTATAATCATAGTCGTGGTTGTTATAATCATGAACGTAGTTGTTATAATCATGGTCGTGGTTGTTATAATCATAGTCGTGGTTGTTATAATCATAATCATGGTCGTGGTTGCTATGATCATGGTCGTGGTTGTTATTATCATGGTCGTCGTTGTTATAATAATGGTCGTGGTAGATATAATAATGGTCGTGGTTGTTATAATTATGGTCGTGGGCGTTATAATCATGGTCGTGGTTGATATAATTATGGTCGTGGGTGTTATAATAATAGTCGTTGTTGTTTAATCATGGTCGTGGTTGTTATATTCATGGTCGTGGTTGTTATAATCATGGTCCTGGTTGGTATAATCATGGTCGGGGTTGATATAATCATGGTCGTGGTAGTTATAATCATGGTCGTGGTTGTTATAATCATGGTCGTGGTTGTTATAATCGCCATGGTTGATACTCAGTCATATTACATAAATCATTATGATGATCATAGTTGTGGTTGTTCAATCATAGTCATTGGTTGTTATAATCAATATTGGTCGTGTTTGTTATGATCATAGTCGTGGTTGTTATAATCATAATCCAGTAGGTTGTTATAATCATGGTCGTGTTTATTTATAATCATGGGCGTGGTTATTTATAATGGTAGTCCATTACATTTGTTATGATCCATAGTCATGGTTATTATAATCATAGTTGTGGTTTGCTTCGTCGGGATATTAGTTGTTATAATCATGGTCGTGGTTGTTATAATGATGGTCAATGTTGTTATGATCATAGTGTTGGTTGTTATAATCATTGTCGTTGTTGTTATAATCAAGGTCGTGGTTGTTATAATGATGATCGTGGTTGTTATAATCATGGTCGTGGTTTGTTATAATCATGGTCGTGGTTCTTATAATTATGGTTGTGGTTGTTAAAATGATGGTCATTGTTGTTATGATCATGGTCGTGGTTGTTATAATGATGGTCATTGTTGTTATGATCATAGTTGTGGTTGTTATAATCATTGTCGTGGTTGTTATAATCAAGGTCATTGCTGTTATAATCATAGTCGTGGTTGTTATAATCAAGGTCGTGGTTGTTATAATGATGATCGTGGTTGTTATAATCATGGTCGTGGTTGCTATAATCATGGTCGTGGTTGTTATAATGATAGTCATTGTTGTTATGATCATAGTCCTGGTTGTTATAATCATAGTTGTGGTTGTTATAATCAAGGTCGTGGTTGTTATAATCATGGTCGTGGTTGTTATAATGATGGTCATTGTTGTTATGATCATAGTTGTGGTTGTTATAATCATTGTCATGGTTGTTATAATCAAGGTCGTGGTTGTTATAATCATGATCGTGGTTGTTATAATCATGGACGTGGTTGTTATAATCATGGTCGTGGTTGTTATAATCATGGTTGTGGTTGTTATAATTACGGTCGTGGGTGTTATGTTCATGGTCGTGGTTGTTATAAACATGGTCATGGTTGTTATAATCATGGTACTGGTTGTTATAATCATGGCCCTGGTTGTTTTCATCATAGTCGTGGCTGTTATAATTATAGTCGTGGTTGTAATAAATATGATCGTAGTTGTTATAATCATGGTCGTGGTTGTTATAATCATGGTCGTGGTTGTTATAATCATGGTCGTGGGTGTTATAATCATGGTCGTTGATGTTATAATCATAGTCGTGGTTGTTATAATCATAGTCGTGGTTGTTATAATTATGATATTGGTTGTTATAATCATAGTCGTATTGTTATAATCATGGTCGTGGTTGATATAATCATGATCGTTGCTGTTATAATTATGGTCGTGGTCGTTTTAATCGAGGTCGCGGTTGCTATAATCATGGTCGTGGGTGTTATAATCATGGTCGTGGATGTTATAATCTTAGTCGTGGTTATATTAATCATAGTCGTGGTTGTTATAATCATAGTCGTGGTTGTTATAATCATGGTCGTGGGTGTTAAAATCATGGTCTTGGTTGTTATAATCATAGTTGTGTTATATATAATCATAGTCGTGGTTATTATAATCATGGTCGTGGTTGTTATAATCATGGTCGTGGTTGTAAATGTGATGGTCGTGCTTGTTATAATCATGGTCGTGGTTGTTATAATCATGGTCGTGGTTGTTATAATCATGGTCGTGGTTGATATGATCGTAGTTGGATGTTATAATCATTGTTGTGGTTGATATAATCATGGTCGTGGTTCTTTTAATCATGGTCGTGGTGGTTATAATCATGGTCGTGGTTTTTATGATCAAAGTCGTAAGTGTTATAATCAGAGTCGATGTTGTTATAATCTTTGTCGTGGTTGTTATAATCATGGTCGTCGTTGTTATAATCATGGTCGTAGGTGTTATATCATAGTCGTGGTTGTTATAATTATGGTCTTAGTTGTTATAATCATGGTCGTAGTTGTTATAATCATGGTCGTGGTTATTATAATCATGGCCGTGGTGGGTATGATCATAGTCGTGGTTGTTATAATCATAGTCGTGGTTGTTATAATCATAGTCGTTTAATCTGTGGTCGTAGTAGCGGTTATAATCATGGTCGTGGGTGTTATAATCATGAATTAAATGGTTGTTATAATGCATGCGTTATTCATAGCCGTGAATATTTATGTTCAGTTGTGGTTGTTATAATCAGGGTCGTGGTTGTTATAAATAATCATAGTAGTGGTCGTTATAATCATGATCGTAGTTATTTATAGTCATGGTCGTAGATTGGTATAATCATGGTCGTGGTTGTTATAATCATAGTTGTGGTTGTTATAATCATGGTCGTGGTTATTGTAATAATGGTCGTGGGTGTTATAATGTGGTAATGGTTGTTAAAATCATGGTCATGGTTGTTATAATCATGGTCATGGTTGTTATAATCATGGTCATGGTTGTTATAATCATAGTCGTATTGTTATAATCATGGTCGTGGTTGTTATAATCATAGTCGTGGTTGTTACAATCATGGTCGTGGTTGTTATAATCATGGTCGTGGTTGTTATAATCATGGTCGTAGGTGTTATATCATAGTCGTGGTTGTTATAATCATGGTCTTAGTTGTTATAATCGTGGTCGTGGTTGTTATAATTATGGTCGTGGTGTTATAATCATGGTCGTGGTTGCTATAATTATGGTCGTGGGTGTTATAATACTGGTCGTTGTTGTTTAATCATGGTCGTGGTTGTTATATTCATGGTCGTGGTTGTTATAATCATGGTCCTGGTTGGTATAATCATGTCGTGGTTGAGATAATATTGTCCGTGGATGTTATGATCATAGTTGTGGTTGTTATAATCATAGGCCTGGCTGTTATAATCATGGTCGTGGTTGTTATAATCTTGGTCGTGGTAGTTATAATCATGGTCGTGGTTGTTATAATCATGGTCGTGGTTGTTATAATTATGGCCATGGTTGTTATGATCATGGCCGTGGATGTTATGATCACAGTTGTGGTTGTTATAATCATAGTCGTGGTTGTTATAATCATGGTCGTGGTTGTTATAATCAAGGTCGTGTTTGTTATAATCATGGTCGTGGTTGTTATGATCATAGTCGTGGTTGTTATAATCATAGTCGTGGTGGTTATAATCATGGTCGTGGTTGTTATAATCATTGGCGTGGTTGTTATAATGATGGTCATTGTTGTTATGATCATAGTCGTGGTTGTTATAATCATAGTCGTGGTTGTTATAATCAAGGTTGTGGTTGTTATAATAATGGTCGTGGTTGTTATAATCATGGTCGTGGTTGTTATAATGATGATCATTGCTGTTATGATCATAGTCGTGGTTGTTATTACCATAGTCGTGGTTGTTATAATCAAGGTCGTGGTTGTTATAATCATTGTCGTGGTTGTTATAATGATGGTCATTGTTGTTATGATCATAGTCCTGGTTGTTATAATCATAGTCGTGGTTGTTATAATCAAGGTCGTTGTTGTTATAATCATGGTCGTGGTTGATATAATGATGGTCATTGTTGCTATGATCATAGTTGTGGTTGTTATAATCATTGTCGTGGTTGTTATAATCAAGGTCGTGGTTGTTATAATCATCGTCGTGGTTGTTATAATCATGGTCGTGGTTGTTATAATCATCGTCGTGGTTGTTATAATCATATGGTCGTAGTTGTTATAATGATGGTCATTGTTGTTATGATCATGGTCGTAGTTATTATAATCATGGTCGTGGTTGTTATAATAATGGTCGTGGTTGTTATATTGATGGTCATTGTTGTTATGATCATAATTTGTGGTTGATATAATCATTATGCGTGGTTGTTTTTAATCAAGGTCATTGCTGTTTTTAATCATAATAGTGGTTATTTATAATCCAAGGTCGTGGTTGTTATAATCATGGTCATTGATTTATTTAATCATAATTCGTAGTTATTTATAATGATGGTCATAGTTATTATGATCATAGTCACAGTTGTTATAATCATAGTCGTGAGTGTTATAATCATGGTCGTGGTGTGTATAATCATATTCGTGGTTATTATGATCATAGTCGTGGTTGTTATAATCATGTTCGTGAGTGTCATTTTCATGGTTGTGGTGTATATAATCATAATCATGGTTGTTATAAACATGGTCGAGGTTGTTATAATCATGGTCGTGGTTGTTATAATCATGGTCGTGGTTGTTATAATCAAGGTCGTGGTTGTTATAATCATGGTCGTGATTGTTATAATCATGGTCATGGTTGTTATAATCATGGTCCTGGTTGTTATAATCATGGCCGTGGTTGTTTTCATCATAGTCTTGGCTGTTATAATCATAGTCGTGGTTGTTGTAAATATGATCGTAGTTGTTATAATCATGGTCGTGGTTGTTATAATAATGGTCGTGGTTGTAATAATCATGGTCGTGGGTGTTATAATCATGGTCGTGGATGTTATAATCATAGTAGTTGTTGTTATAATTATAGTCGTGGTTGTTATAATCATGGTCGTGTTTGTTATAATCATGGTCGTGGGTGTTATAATCATGGTCGTGGATGTTATAATCTTAGTCGTGGGATTTATATTAATCATAGTCGTGGTTGTTATAATCCTTAGTCATGATTTGTTATAATCATGGTCGTGGAATATTTAAATCATGGTCTTGGTTGTTATAATCATGGTTTATGTTATATAATCATAGTCGTGGTTATTATAATCATGGTCGTGGTTATTTATAATCGCCAATTAAATGGTTGTAAAAATGATGGTCAAATGCTTGTTATATAATCATGAATTAAATGGATTTGTTATATCATGAATTAAGTAGTTGTTATGATCATATTCGGATGTTATAATCATTGTTGTGGTTGATATAATCATGGTCGTGGTTCTTATAATCATGGCCGTGGTGGTTATAATCATGGTCGTGGTTGTTATGATAAAAGTCGTAAGTGTTATAATCAGAGTCGATGTTGTTATAATCATTGTCGTGGTTGTTATAATCATGGGCGTCGTTGTTATAATCATGGTCGTAGGTGTTATATCATAGTCGTGGTTGTTATACTTATAGTCTTAGTTGTTATAATCATGGTCGTAGGTCTTATAATCATGGTCGTGGTTATTATAATCATGGTCGTGGTTGTTATGATCATAGTCGTGGTTGTTATAATCATAGCCCTGGTTGTTATAATCATGGTCGTGGTTGCTATAATCATGGTCGTGGTAGTTATAATCATGGTCGTGGGTGTTATAATCATGGTCGTGGTTGTTATAATCATGGCCATGGTTGTTATGATCATGGCCGTGAATGTTGTGATCATAGTTGTGGTTGTTATAATCATAGTCGTGGTTGTTATAATCATGGTAGTGGTTGTTATAATCATGATCGTAGTTGTTATAGTCATGGTCGTGGGTGTTATAATCATGGTCGTGGATGTTATAATCATAGTTGTGGTTGTTATAATCACAGTCGTGGTTGTTATAATAATGGTCGTGGGTGTTATAATCATGGTAATGGTTGTTATACTTATGGTCGTTGTTGTTATAATCATGCTCGTGGTTGTTATAATCATGGTTGTGGTTGTTATAATCATAGTCGTATTGTTATAATCATGGTCGTGGTTGTTATAATCTTAGTCGTGGTTGTTACAATCATGGTCGTGGTTGTTATAATCATGGTCGTGGTTGTTATAATCATGGTCGTAGGTGTTATATCATAATCGTGGTTGTTATAATCATGGTCTTAGTTGTTATAATCGTGGTCGTAGTTGTTATAATTATGGTCGTTGGTGTTATAATCCTGGTCGTGGTTGTTTAATCATGGTCTTGGTTGTTATAATCATGGCCGTGGTGGGTATGATCATAGTCGTGGTTGTTATAATCATAGTCGTGGTTGTTATATTCATAGTCGTGGTTGTTATAATCATGAACGTAGTTGTTATAATCATGGTCGTAGTAGTTATAATCATGGTCGTGGTTGTTATGATCATGGACGTAGTTGTTATAATCATTGACGGAATTGTTATAATCATAGTCGTGGTTGTTATAATCATTGTCGTGGTTGTTATGATCATAGTCGTAGTTGTTATAATCATAGTCGTGGTTGTTATAATCAAGGTTGTGGTTGTCATAATCATGGTCATGGTTATTATAATCATTGTCGTGGTTGTTATAATCATGGTCGTGGTTGTTATAATCATGGTCGTGGTTGTTATGATCATTGTCGTAGTTGTTATAATCATAGTCGTGGTTGTTATAATCATGGTCGTAGTTGTTATGATCATGGTCGTAGTTGTTATAATCATGGCCGTATTTGTAATAATCATAGTCGTGGTTGTTATAATCATGTTCGTGGTTGTTATGATCATGGTCATAGTTGTTATAATCATATTCGTAGTTGTTATAATCATGGTCGTGGTTGGTATAATCATGGTCGTGGTTGTTATAATCATGGTCGTGGTTGTTGTGATCATAGTCGTGGTTGTTATAATCATAGTCGTGGTTGTTATAATCATGGTCGTGGTTGTTATGATCATGGTCGTGGTTGTTATAATCATGGTCGTGGTTGTTATAATAATGGTCATGGTAGTTATAATCATGGTCGTGGTTGTTATAATAATGGTCGTGGGTGTTATAATCATGGTAATGGTTGTTATAATCATCGTCGTTGTTGTTATAATCATGGTCGTGGTTGTTATAATCATGGTTGTGGTTGTTATGATCATAGTCGTATTGATATAATCATGGTCGTGGTTGTTATAATCTGAGTCGTGGTTGTTACAATCAGCGGTCGTGGTTGTTATAATCATGGTCGTGGTTGTTGCAATCATGGTCGAAAGTGCCGCTGTATCATAGTCGTGGTTGTTATAACTGGCGGTCTGAAGTTATAATCATGGTCGTAGTTGTTGGCACTATGGGCCCCGGTGTTATAACGCGTTTTCTGCCTGTTGGCAATCGAAGTACGGTGGTACGGATCATAGTCGGGTTGTTATAAATCGCGTCGCAAGGTAATCAGTAAATGTGGTTGTTATAATCATGAACGTAGTTGTTATAATCATGGTCGTGGTAGTTGAAATCATGGTCGTGGTTGTTATGATCATGGATGTAGTTGTTCTAATCCTTGTCGTAATTGTTATAATCATAGTCTTGGTTGTTATAATCATGGTCGTGGTTGTTATAATCATGGTAGTGGTTGTTTTAATCATGAACGTAGTTGTTATAGTCATGGTCGTGGGCGGTATAATCATGGTCGTGGTTGTTATAATCATAGTTGTGGTTGTTATAATCATAGTCGTGGTTGTTATAATTATAGTCGTGGTTGTTATAATCATGAACGTAGTTGTTATAATCATGGTCGTGGTTGTTATAATCATAGTCGTGGTTGTTATAATCATGGTCGTGGTTGCTATGATCATGGTCGTGGTTGTTATTATCATGGTCGTCGTTGTTATAATAATGGTCGTGGTAGATATAATAATGGTCGTGGTTGTTATAATTATGGTCGTGGGCGTTATAATCATGGTCGTGGTTGATATAATTATGGTCGTGGGTGTTATAATAATAGTCGTTGTTGTTTAATCATGGTCGTGGTTGTTATATTCATGGTCGTGGTTGTTATAATCATGGTCCTGGTTGGTATAATCATGGTCGGGGTTGATATAATCATGGTCGTGGTAGTTATAATCATGGTCGTGGTTGTTATAATCATGGTCGTGGTTGTTATAATCATGGCCATGGTTGTTATGATCATGGCCATAGATGTTATGATCATAGTTGTGGTTGTTATAATCATAGTCGTGGTTGTTATAATCATGGTCGTGGTTGTTATGATCATAGTCGTGGTTGTTATAATCATAGTCGTGGTTGTTATAATCATGGTCGTGTTTGTTATAATCATGGGCGTGGTTGTTATAATGATGGTCATTGTTGTTATGATCATAGTCATGGTTGTTATAATCATAGTTGTGGTTGTTATAATCAAGGTCGTGGTTGTTATAATCATGGTCGTGGTTGTTATAATGATGGTCAATGTTGTTATGATCATAGTTGTGGTTGTTATAATCATTGTCGTGGTTGTTATAATGAAGGTCGTGGTTGTTATAATGATGACCGCGGTTGTTATAATCATGGTCGTGGTTGTTATAATCATGGTCGTGGTTCTTATAATTATGGTTGTGGTTGTTAAAATGATGGTCATTGTTGTTATGATCATGGTCGTGGTTGTCATAATGATGGTCATTGTTGTTATGATCATAGTTGTGGTTGTTATAATCATTGTCGTGGTTGTTATAATCAATGTCATTGCTGTTATAATCATAGTCGTGGTTGTTATAATCAAGGTCGTGGTTGTTATAATCATGGTCGTGGTTGTTATAATTATGGTCGTGGTTGTTATAATAATGGTCATAGTTGTTATGATCATAGTCCTGGTTGTTATAATTATAGTCGTGGTTGTTATAATCAAGGTCGTGGTTGTTATAATCATGGTCGTGGTTGTTATAATGATGGTCATTGTTGTTATGATCATAGTTGTGGTTGTTATAATCATTGTCATGGTTGTTATAATCAACGTCGTGGTTGTTATAATCATGATCGTGGTTGTTATAATCATGGTCGTGGTTGTTATAATCATGGTCGTGGTTGTTATAATTACGGTCGTGGGTGTTATGTTCATGGTCGTGGTTGTTATAAACATTGTCATGGTTTTTATAATCATGGTCCTGGTTGTTATAATCATGGCCGTGGTTGTTTTCATCATAGTCGTGGCTGTTATAATTATAGTCGTGGTTGTAATAAATATGATCGTAGTTGTTATAATCATGGTCGTGGTTGTTATAATCATGGTCGTGGTTGTTATAATCATGGTCGTGGGTGTTATAATCATGGTCGTTGATGTTATAATCATAGTCGTGGTTGTTATAATCATAGTCGTGGTTGTTATAATTATGATATTGGTTGTTATAATCATAGTCGTATTGTTATAATCATGGTCGTGGTTGATATAATCATGATCGTTGCTGTTATAATTATGGTCGTGGTCGTTTTAATCGAGGTCGCGGTTGCTATAATCATGGTCGTGGGTGTTATAATCATGGTCGTGGATGTTATAATCTTAGTCGTGGTTATATTAATCATAGTCGTGGTTGTTATAATCATAGTCGTGGTTGTTATAATCATGGTCGTGGGTGTTAAAATCATGGTCTTGGTTGTTATAATCATAGTTGTGTTATATATAATCATAGTCGTGGTTATTATAATCATGGTCGTGGTTGTTATAATCATGGTCGTGGTTGTAAATGTGATGGTCGTGCTTGTTATAATCATGGTCGTGGTTGTTATAATCATGGTCGTGGTTGTTATAATCATGGTCGTGGTTGATATGATCGTAGTTGGATGTTATAATCATTGTTGTGGTTGATATAATCATGGTCGTGGTTCTTTTAATCATGGTCGTGGTGGTTATAATCATGGTCGTGGTTTTTATGATCAAAGTCGTAAGTGTTATAATCAGAGTCGATGTTGTTATAATCTTTGTCGTGGTTGTTATAATCATGGTCGTCGTTGTTATAATCATGGTCGTAGGTGTTATATCATAGTCGTGGTTGTTATAATTATGGTCTTAGTTGTTATAATCATGGTCGTAGTTGTTATAATCATGGTCGTGGTTATTATAATCATGGCCGTGGTGGGTATGATCATAGTCGTGGTTGTTATAATCATAGTCGTGGTTGTTATAATCATAGTCGTGGTTGTTATGATCATGG
>NW_024725409.1:0-11010 GCF_018991925.1 Homarus americanus | reverse complement strand
CCATTTTTTTATGATGCAAATTTCCCGTTTTCTATGATAATCTGTTTTGGGAAAATTGGTTTATCCTAACTTTCATGGAAAGTAAAATATTCCCATTTTTATGATTTTGCAATTTTCCCATTTTCTATGATAATCTGGATTTGTTAGGGCCGGTTTATCTATTTCAACTTTCCCGGAAAGTAGATATTTCCCATTTTTTATGATACAAATTTCCCGTTTTCTATGATAATCCTTCCCAAAAGAATGATGACACTACAGCTAATTCTTTTTCCCAAAAGTCGATAATCTACTTTCCCAAAAATTAGAAAAATCTATTTGCTTTTCGGGGAAGTAGATAACCAACTTTCGGAAAGTAGATATTTCCCCATTTTTTGTGATACAAATTTCCGTTTTCTGGTAGTCTTTCAGAAAGTTGGCCAGTTTATCTAAAACTTTCGCGGAAAGTAGATATTTCCCCATTTTTTTTATGATACAGGCACCGTTTTCTATGATAATCTATTTTCGGGAAAGTTGGTTATCCTTAACTTTCCCCGGTAAGTGAATATTTCCCATTTTTATGATACAAATTTCCCATTTTCTATGATAATCTACTTCCCCAAAGTGGTAATATTTCCCCGAAAATACGAAAAATCTACTTTCCCCAAAAAGTCGATAATCTACTTTCCCAAAATTGAAAAATCTATTTACTTTCGGGAGATAATAACTTTCGGTAAGTCGATGTTTCCCCATTTTTACATGATACAAATTTCCGTTTTCTATAATAATCTATTTTCGGAAAGTTGGTTATCCTAAAACTTTCGCCCGGAAAGTAGATATTTCCCCATTTTTTATGATACAAATTTCCCGTTTCTATGATAATCTATTTTTCAGGAAGTTGGTTTATCTAACCAACTTTCCCGGAAAGTAGACTATTTCCATTTTTTATGATAAATTTCCGTTTCTGTGATGATCTGCTTCCCAAATTAGGTAATATTTCCCCGAAAATACCCGAAAATCTACTTTCCCCAAGGTCGATAATCTGCTTTCCCAAAAATTAGAAAATCTATTTACTTTTCGGGGAGTAGACTCTTTCGGAAAGTAGATATTTCAATTTTTATGATACAAATTTCCGTTTTCTATGATAATCTATTTTCGGGAAAGTTG
This sequence comes from Homarus americanus, assembly GCF_018991925.1. NCBI lineage: Eukaryota > Metazoa > Arthropoda > Malacostraca > Decapoda > Nephropidae > Homarus > Homarus americanus. The sequence continues at coordinate 9,867 of NW_024725409.1, read as the reverse complement.
GGTTATCTAACCAACTTTCGCGGAAAGTAGATATTTCCCATTTTTTATGATACAAATTTCCCGTTTCCTATGATAATCTGGTTTCGGTAGAATTTGGTTATCTATTTCAACTTTCCCGGAAGTAGATATTTCCCCATTTTTTATGGTACCAAATTTCCCGTTTTCTATGATAATCTACTTCCCCAAATTAGGTAATATTTCCCGAAAATGCAATCTACTTTCCCAAAAGTCGATAATCTACTTTCCCGAAATTAGAATATCTGTTGCTTTTCGGGGAAGTAGATAACTCTTTTTCGGAAATATATATTTCCCATTTTTTTATGATACAAATTTCTCGTTTTCTATGATAATCTATTTTCGGGAAAGTTGGTTGTCTAACCAACTTTCCCGGAAAATCGATATTCCCATTTTTATGATACAAATTTCCCGTTTTCTGTGATAATCTATTTTCGGGAAAGTTGGTTATCTAACAACTTTCCCGGAAGAGTCGATATTTCCATTTTTGATACAAATTTCCGTTTTCTATGATAATCTATTTTCGGGAAAGTTGGTTATCTAAAGACTTTCATGAAGAGTAGATATTTCCCATTTTTTTTTTTTTATGATACAAATTTCCGGTTTCTTGAAATGTGGCTCTATTTTCGGGAAGGTGATTATCTAACTCTTTGGAAAGTGGGCTCCTTTCATTTTTTATGATACAAATTTGCGTTTTTCTGTGATAATCTGCTTCCCAAAAATTAGGTAATATTTCCCCGAAAATACTGAAATCTACTTTCCCAAAAGTCGATCATCTACTTTCCCAAAATTAGAAATCTGCACTTTCGAGAGTAGATAACCAACTTTTCGGAAGTAGATATTTCCCCATTTTTATGATAAATTTCGTTTTCTGTGATAATCTATTTTCCGGAAAGTTGGTTATCTAACAACTTTTGGAAAGTCTGATATTCCCATTTTTATGATACAAATTTCCGTTTTCTATGATAATCTATTTTCGGGAAAGTTGGTTTATCTAACCAACTTTCGCGGAAGAGCTATTCCCCATTTTTATGATACAAATTTTCCCGTTTTCTATGATAATCTATTTTCGGGAAGATTTGGTTGTCTGCTTTCCCGGAAAGTCGAAATTTCCCATTTTTTTATGATACAAATTTCGTTTTCTATGATAATCTATTTTCGGGAAAGTTGATTTATCTATAAGCTTTCGCGGAAAGTAGATATTTCCCATTTTTATGATACAAATTTCCGTTTTCTGCTGATAATCTATTTTCCGGCAAATTTGGTTTATCTAATAACTTTTCGGAAAGTAGATATTTCCCCATTTTTATGATACAAATTTCTCGTTTTCTATGATAATCTATTTTCGAGAAGGTTGGGGTTATCTAACCAACTTTTCCGGAAAGTCGGCTATTTCCCATTTTTTATGATACAAATTTCCGTTTTCTATGATAATCTATTTTCAGGAAAGTTGGTTATCTAAACTTTCATGAAGTAGATATTTCCCATTTTTTTATCATACAAATTTCCGTTTTCTATGATAATCTACTTTAAAAATTCGAATAATATTTCCCCGAAAAATACGAAAATCTACTTTCCCAAGTCGATAATCTACTTTCCCAAAGAATTAGAAAATCTTTACTTTTCGAGTAGATAATAACTTTCCCGGAAAGTAGATATTTCCCATTACATGATACAAATTTCCCGTTTTCTATGATAATCTATTTTTCGGGAAAGGATTGGTTATCGCTCTTTCGGAAAGTCAATCTCCGGTACGATACAAATTTCCGTTTTCTATGATAATCTGTTACTGGAAAGTTGGTTTATCTAGAAAACTTTCGCGGAAGTAGATATTCCCATTTTTTATGATAAATTTTGGGTTTTCTACTGATAATCTATTTTCGACAGAATTTGATTTATCTATCCAACTTTCGAAGTAGATATTTCCCATTTTTTTGTGATACAAATTCCCGTTTTCTATGATAATCTACTTCCCAAAATTGTAATATTTCTGAAAATACGAAAATCTACTTTCCCAAAAGTCGATAATCTACTTTCCCAAAAATTAGAAAATCGTTACTTTTTCGAGAGTAGATAATAACTTTCGGAAAGTAGATATTTTATCCCATTTTTGTAGTACAAATTTCTCGTTTTCTATGATAATCTATTTTCGGGAAAGTTGGTTGTCTAACCAACTTCCCCGGAAAGTCGATATTTCCCATTTTTATGATACAAATTTCCCGTTTTCTATGATAATCTATTTTTCCGGGAAAGTTGGTTATCTAGAAAACTTTCGCGGAAAGTAGATATTTCCCCATTTTTTTGTGATACAAAATACCCGTTTTTCTATGATAATCTATTTTCGGCAAGTTGGTTGTAACTTTCCCGGAAAAGTAGTGTTTTCCATTTTATGATACAAATTTTCGTTTTTTATGATAATCTACTTCCAAGAGTAGGTAATATTTCTACAATACGAGAAAATCTACTTTTAAAAGTCATTCATCTACTTTTGGTAGAAAATCTATCTACTTTCGGGAAGTAGACTCAACAACTTCCCGGAAAGTAGATATTTCCCATTTTTTATGATACAAATTTCTCGTTTCTAGATAATCTATTTTCATGAGAAAGTTTGGTTATCTATTCAACTTTCCCGGAAGAATCGATATTTCCATTTTTTGTGAGCCATTCCGTTTTCTATGATAATCTATTTTCGGGAAAATTGGGTTATCGAAGCTTTCATGGAAAGTTGATATTTCCCATTTTTATGACACAAATTTCCCCGTTTTTCTATGATATTCTATTTTCGGCAAATTGGTTATCTAACCAACTTTCGGAAAGTAGATATTTCCCCATTTTTTTATGGTACAAATTTCTCGTTTTCTATATTAATCTATTTTCTAAAGGGAAGTTGGTTATCTCTTTCAACTTTCGGAAGTCGATATTCTATTTTTTATGATTTAGAATTTCCCGTTTTCTATATGATAATCTATTTTCGGGAAAGTTGGTTATCAACAACTTTCACGGAAAATGAATACTTCCATTTTTATAATTGTTCCGTTTTAATCTAGTTTCGCTTAGAATTTGATTTATCTAACACTCAACTTTCGGAAAGTAGATATTTCCCATTTTTATGATACAAATTTCCCGTTTTTCTATGATAATCTACTTCCCCAAAATTGGGTAATATATTTCCCCGAAAATGCAATCTACTTTTTAAAATTGATAATCTACTTTCGAAAATTAGAAAATCTGTTACTTTTCGGGGAGTAGATAATAACTCGGAAAGTGAATGTTTTCATTTTTTATGATACAAATTTTACGTTTTCTATGATAATCTATTTTCGTTGGTTGTAATAACTTTCTCCGGAAAGTAGATATTTCCCATTTTTATGACACAAATTTCCCGTTTTCTATGATAATCTACTTCCCAAAATTAAGTATATTTCCCCGAAAATAAAATCTAACAAAGTCGATAATCTACTTTCCCGAAAATTAGAAAATCTATCTACTTTCGGGGAAGTAGATAGCTTCTTTCGGAAAGTGAATATTTCCCCATTTTTATAGTACAAATTTCTCGTTTTCTATGATAATCTATTTTCGGGAGAAGTTGGTTTATCTACTTAACTTTCCCGGAAGTCACTTTTCGGGAAGTAGATAATAACTTTCCGAAAGTAGATATTTCCCATTTTTTATGATACAAATTTCTCGTTTTCTATGATAATCTATTTTCGGGAAAGTTGGTTATCAAACCAACTTTCCCGGAAAGTCGATATTCCCATTTTATGATACAAATTTTCCGTTTTCTATGATAATCTATTTTCGGGAAAGTTGGTTATCTAACCAACTTTCCCGGAAAATAGATATTTCCCATTTTTTATGATACAAATTTCCCGTTTTCTATGATAATTATTTTCGGGAAAGTTGGTTATCTAAGAAACTTTCGCGGAAAGTAGATATTTCCCATTTTTTATGATACAAATTTCCCGTTTTCTATGATAATCTACTTCCCAAAATTAGGTAATATTTCCCCGAAAATACGAAAATCTACTTTCCCAAAAAGTCGATAATCTACTTTCCCAAAAATTAGAAAATCTATTTACTTTTCGGGGAAGTAGATAACCAACTTTCCCGGAAAGTCGATATTTCCCATTTTTTATGATACAAATTTCCCGTTTTCTATGATAATCTATTTTCGGGAAAGTTGGTTATCTAACCAACTTTCCCGGAAAGTAGATATTTCCCATTTTTCATGATACAAATTTCCCGTTTTCTATGATAATCTACTTCCCAAAATTAGGTAATATTTCCTCGAAAATACGAAAATCTACTTTTCCAAAAAGTCGATAATCTACTTTCCCGAAAATTCGAAAATCTATCTACTTTTCGGGGAAGTAGATAACCAACTTTCCCGGAAAGTCGATATTTCCCATTTTTTATGATACAAATTTCTCGTTTTCTATGATAATCTATTTTCGGGAAAGTTGGTTATCTAAGAAACTTTCGCGGAAAGTAGATATTTCCCATTTTTTATGATTCAAATTTCCCGTTTTCTATGATAATCTATTTTCGGTAAATTTGGTTATCTAACCAACTTTCCCGGAAAGTAGATATTTCCCATTTTTTATGATACAAATTTCCCGTTTTCTATGATAATCTACTTCTCAAAATTAGGTAATATTTCCCCGAAAATACGAAAATCTACTTTCCCAAAAAGTCGATAATCTACTGTCCCGAAAATTAGAAAATCTATCTACTTTTCGGGGAAGTAGATAACCAACTTTCCCGAAAAGTAGATAATTCCCATTTTTTATGATACAAATTTCTCGTTTTCTATGATAATCTATTTTCGGGAAAGTTGTTATCTAACCAACTTTCCCGGAAAGTCGATATTTCCCATTTTTTATGATACAAATTTCCCGTTTTCTATGATAATCTATTTTCGGGAAAGTTGGTTATCTAAGAAACTTTCGCGGAAAGTAGATATTTCCCATTATTTATGATACAAATTTCCCAATTTCTATGAAAATCTATTTTCGGCAAATTTGGTTATCTAACCAACTTTCCCGGAAAGTAGATATTTCCCATTTTTTATGATACAAATTTCCCGTTTTCTATGATAATCTACTTCCCAACTTAGGTAATGGGAAGTTGGTTATCCTAAACTTTCGCCTTGAAAGTAGATATTTCCCATTTTTATGATACAAATTTCCGTTTTCTATGATAATCTATTTTCGGCAAATTTGGTTATCTAACCAACTTTTTCCGGAAAGTAGATATTTCCCATTTTTTATGTGATACAAATTTCTCGTTTTCTATGATAATCTATTTTCCGGGAAAGTTGGTTATCTAACCAACTTTTCCGGAAAGTCGACTATTTCCCATTTTTTATGATACAAATTTCCCGTTTTTCTATGATAATAATCTATTTTTCCGGGAAAGTTGGTTATCTAAAACTTTCATGGAAATAGATATTTCCCCATTTTTGCGAGCCTAAATTTCCGTTTCCTATGATAATCTAGCACCCCAAAATTGGTAATATTTCTACGAAAATACGAAAATCTACTTTCCCAAAAAGTCGATAATCTACTTTCCAGGTAGAAAATCTATTTACTTTTCGGAAGTAGATCTTCTTTCGGAAAATAGATATTTCGGCCACGATACAAATTTCTCGTTTCTATGATAATCTATTTTCAGGAGAAAGTTGGTTATCTAACCAACTTTCCCGGAAAATGATATTCCCATTTTTATGATACAAATTTCCATTTTTCTATGATAATCTATTTTCCGGGAAAGTTGGTTATCTAACTTTCAACTTTCGCCGGAAAGTAGGCTATTTCTCCCATTTTTATGATACAAATTTCCCGTTTCTATGATAATCTATTTTCGGCAAATTTGGTTATCTAGCTCAACTTTCCCGGAAGAAATGAATATTCCCATTTTTATGATGCAAATTTCCCGTTTTCTATGATAATCTACTTCCCCAAAATTAGGTAATATTTCGAAATGCGAAAATCTACTTTCCCAAAAGTCGATCTACCGAAAAGGAATTAGAAAATCTGTCTGCTGGAATGAATAACTAACTTTCGGAAAGTAGATATTTTCCATTTTTATGATACGAAATTTCTCGTTTTCTATGATAATAATCTATTTTCGGGAAAGTTGGTTATCTAACCAACGTTCCCGGAAGATCGATATTTCCCATTTTTGTATTCTATTTCCCGTTTTTCTATGATATTGTACCAGGAAAGTTGGTTATCTAGAAAACTTTCGCGGAAATTAGATATTTCCCCATTTTTATGTTTAGAATTTCCCGTTTCTATGATAATCTATTTTCGGCAAATTTGGTTATCTAACCAACTTTTCGGAAAGTAGATATTTCCCATTTTTATGATACAATTTCTCGTTTCTATGATAATCTATTTTTCCCCTAGGAAAGTTGGTTATCTAACCAACTTTTCCGGAAATCGATATTTCCCATTTTTTGTATTTTATTTCCCGTTTTCTATGATAATCTATTTTCCGGAAGTTGGTTATCTCATCGCGGAAAGTAGATATTTTCCCATTTTTATGATACAAATTTTCGTTTTATGATAATACTTTTAAAATTAGTATATTTCCCCGAAAATACGAAAATCTGCTTTCCCCAAAGTCGATAATCTACTTTCACGAAAATTAGAAAATCTATTTACTTTTCAGGGGAAGTAGATAAACTCTTTCGAAGTAGATATTTCCCTATTTTTATGATACAAATTTCTCGTTTTCTATGATAATCTATTTTCGGAAAGATTGGTTATCTAACCAACTTTCCGGAAAGAATCGATATTTCCCATTTTTATGATACAAATTTCCGTTTTTCTATGATAATCCTATTTTTAAGGAAAGTTGGTTATCTAACCAACTTTCGCGGAAAGTAGATATTTCATTTTTATGATACCAAATTTCCGTTTCTATGATAATCTATTTTCGGCAAATTTGGTTATCAATAACTTTCCCGGAGAAAGTAGATATTTCCCATTTTTATGATACAAATTTCCCGTTTTCTGCTGATAATCTACTTCCCAAAAATTGGTAATATTTCCCCGAAAATACACAATCTACTTTCCCAAAAAGTCGACAATCTACTTTCGGTAGAAAATCTGTCTACTTTTTCGGGAAGTGAATAACTTAACTTTCCCGGAAAGTAGATATTTCCCATTTTTTTATGATAAATTTCTCGTTTTCCTATGATAATCTATTTTCGGGAAAGTTGGTTATCTAACCAACGTTCCCGGAAGTCGATATTTCCCATTTTTTATGATACAAATTTCCCGTTTTCTATGATAATCTATTTTCGGGAAAGTTGGTTTATCTAGAAACTTTCGCGGAAATTAGATATTTCATTTTTTATGATACAAATTTCCCGTTTTTCTATGATAATCTATTTTCCGGCAAATTTGGTTATCTAACTTCAACTTTTTCCGGAAAATGAATATTCCATTTTATGATACAAATTTCTCGTTTTCTGATAATCTATTTTCGGAAAGTTGGTTTATCTGACAACTTTCCGGAAAGTCGATATTTCCATTTTTTATGATACAAATTTCACGTTTTCTATGATAATCATTTTTCGGGAAAGTTGGTTATCTAGAAAACTTTCATGGAAGAAGTAGATATTTCCCCATTTTTGTGATACAAATTTCCCGTTTTCTATGATAATCTATTTTCGGGGAAAGTTGGTTATCTAACCAACTTTCCCGGAAAGTAGATATTCCATTTTTTTATGATACAAATTTTACATTTTCTGCATAATAATCTACTTCCCAAAATTAGGTAATATTTCCCCGAAAATACGAAAATCTACTTTCCCAAAAGTCGAGTAATCCTTTCCCGAGTAGAAAATCTGTTACTTTTCAGAGTAAAGCTTCTTTCTAGATATTTCCTTTTTTATATTCGTTCTCGTTTTCTACGTGTCTATTTTCCGGGAAAGTTGGTTATCCTAACCAACTTTCCCGGAAGAATCGATATTCCCATTTTTATGATACAAATTTCCCGTTTTCTATGATAATCTATTTTCGGGAAAGTTGGATATCTAACCAACTTTCATGGAAAAGTAGATATTTCCATTTTTTATGATACAAATTTCCCCGTTTTTATGATAATCTGTTTTCGGCAAATTTGGTTATCAACTAACTTTCCGGAAAGAAGTAGATATTTTCTATTTTATGATATAATTTCCATTTTCTATGATAATCTAAACTTCCCAAAATTAGGTAATATTTCCCCGAAAATACGAAAATCTACTTTCCCAAAAGTCGATAATCTACTTTCGAAAATTAGAAAATCTATCTACTTTTCAGGGAAGTAGATAAAAAGTAGATATTTCCATTTTTATGATACAAATTTCCTGTTTATGATAATCTATTTTCGGCAAATTTGTTATCTAACCAACTTTCCTGAAAGTAGATATTTCCATTTTTATGATACAAATTTCCTGTTTCTATGATAATCTACTTCCCAAAATTAGGTAATATTTCCCGAAATACGAAAAATCTACTTTTCCCAAAAGTCGATAATCTACTTCCCGAAAATTAGAAATCTATCTACTTTTCGGAAGTAGATAACCAACTTTCCCGGAAAGTAGATATTTCCATTTTTTATGATAAATTTCTCGTTTTCTATGATAATCTATTTGGAAATTTGTTATCAAGAAACTTTCACGAAGTAGATATTTCCCATTTTTACGATACAAATTTCCCGTTTATGATAATCTATTTTCGGCAAATGTTACTTCAACCAACTTTTCCGGAAAGTAGATATTTCCAATTTTTATGATACAATTTTCGTTTTCTATGATAATCTATTTTTCAGGAAAGTTGGTTATCTAACCAACTTTTCCGAAGTCGAAATTCATTTTATGATACAAATTTCCGTTTTCTATGATAATCTATTTTCGAAATATTATCTAAGAAACTTTCGCGGAAAGTAGATATTTCCCATTTTTTATGATACAAATTTCCCGTTTTCTATGATAATCTATTTTCGGTAAAGTTGGTTATTCAACTAACTTTCCCGGAAAATAGATATTTCCCATTTTTATGATACAAATTTCCCGTTTTCTATGATAATCTACTTCCAAAAGTAGGTAATATTTCCCGAAAATACGAAAATCTACTTTCCCAAAAGTCGATAATCTACTTCTTCCCAAAATTAGAAAATCTATTTATTTTCGGGAAGTAGATAACCAACTTCCTTCCGAAAGTAATATTTCTATTTTTATGATACAAATTTCCCGTTTCAATGATAATCTATTTTCGGGAAAGTTGATTATCTAAGAAACTTTCGCGAAAGTAGATATCTCCAATTTTATGATACAAATTTCTGTTTATGATAATCAATTTCAAGAAGTTGGTTATCTAACCAACTTTCCGGAAAGTAGATATTTCCCATTTTTTATGATATAAATTTCCTCCGTTTCTATGATAATCTACTTCCCAAAATTAGGTAATATTTCCGAAAATACGAAAATATACTTTCCCAAAAGTCGATAATCTACTTTCACAAAAATTAGAAAATTCATTACTTTTCGGGAAGTAGATAACCAACTACTTCCCGAAAGTAGATATTTCCCATTTTTATGATACAAATTTCGTTTTCTATGATAATCTATTTCGGGAAAGTTGGTTATCTCACCAACTTTCTGGAAGTCGATATTTCCCATTTTTATGATACAAATTTCCTTTTATGATAATCTATTTTCGGAAAGTTGGTTATCTAACCAACTCGCGGAAAGTAGATATTTCCATTTTTATGATACAAATTTCCTGTTTCTATGATAATCTACTTCCCAAAATTAGGTAATATTCGAAAATACGAAAATCTACTTTCCAAAAAGTC
>NW_024725408.1:0-19687 GCF_018991925.1 Homarus americanus | reverse complement strand
TTACAAGGTTGTTTCGTATTAGATGTTCCATCGCAGCATCTCTGATAATACTCTCAAGTACTTTACATACAGTAGTTATAATCAGGAATTTATAAATACAAATACATATTATATCCTTATAGACCATAATTAAGAGGAATAGGATATAATTATTCACACCTCCTTGAATATTATTAACTCTGGATATAGTAAAGCATAGACAGTGACTGAGATCACCACATTCCAAAATATCCAAATACTTTTCAGAGCTAAATCTTCCTTTAATCTGAGTTAGTTCACCCATGATGCTGTCTGTGTTTAAGAAGCCCAAACATTGACTGTCACATGATTCGCTTCTTGCCACCTTGTTGATGTTGTGACGTTGATAACCTGGTGTTTGGCCGCCACAGTGGAGAGGACCCTGGGTGGTGGATGCTAAGGTCATCTCATCTAAGATCACCTGACCCCAAAAGTCTGTCTTCACCCTCGTATTGCCGGTAAACGGGAGGCTGGTAGTACGATGGCGATCTAACCTTTCCTTAATTGCCTGAGTCCTGTGGTGTATCCCGGCCTCATGTAACCTCCTTCTCACAGTTCCTGCAGAAACGTCAACTTGAAGCTGTTTTTAATGGTGACTGTCATGGGAGGCTGTGTCGCCATGAGTCTTTCATCGTCCGCTGGGGTAGTCTTTCTCGGTCCACCAGACTTAGGTTGGGTTAGGAGGATTACACTTCCCTCCCTCCCTGCCACCTTCTCTCCCTCTCCTTCCTTCTTCCTCCCCACCACCTCCTCCCTCTCCTCCACCACCACCTCCTCCTCCTTCTCCCTCCCCACCACCTCATTATAAACCTTGATGACAGCTCTTGTTATCATTTATAAACAAATATTGACTAAAACAACCACTAGGAAACAACCTTATCACTCAGTTCCCGAGAGTGCCACAGTGCCACGTGAGAGTGCCAAGGTGCCACATGAGTTAGGAACGTTTGGTAGGGAGTAACACTACACCTGGAGGCAAAGACATTAAATAATTATCATACATAGAAAATCTAAAATGAAATACAGTTCAGTAAATGTAATCAATAATGAATAAAGTGTTACTGTGCACTCACCTTTAATGTAGTCAGCTGAATGCACACGGGGCCTCAATAATTTGTTAATTAAACATGGAGACTACATTAATTGGCTGAAGCAGAGCAGGAGACAGGGCTGGGTGGGTAATCAATGCTGCTTTCTTCAGATAGGTTAATGTACTTGTTGGTTGAAGGTATTGGATCATCTTGAGGGAGTGAAGAGGCAGCAGTGGGGGACTTCTTAAAGTATTTGTCCAATTTAGACTGCACAGTTTGCCTTTTCTTTTCATTGTAAATCTCCCTGTAGCAAGCAAGTGCATCTTGGGTCAATCTGTCAACTTTAGCAAAACGCTAAACATTTTGATCCATTTCTTCAAAAATGTTCATCCCCTTATTAATAGTAACAAATGCCTCTGTCATTTGTTTCACTGAAACCTTTTTTGGGAGTGCAGATTCTTCTTCTACATTTGACTCTCTTCTTCCTCTGCAATTTTCTGTGCCTCCAGTTCAATAAGATCCTCGTTACTTAGCTCTTCTGCTACACTACAATTTCGGGGGTGCTGGTGGTAGAGTGGTACCGCTCTTGCCTTCGCAACCGAGATGTCACGGGTTCGATTCCCGGGCCGGTGGAAGTTGTTTGGACATACTTCCTAGCCCCCATTAGTCCCTGTTCACCTAGCAGCACAGTAGGTACCTGCTGTAAATCGAAAGTTGCGAATTCGTATTCAAGGACAAGTTGTTGGAGCTTCCAATAACTTGATGACATAAAATCATTGACTCTCCAGGCGTCTATGCCCTTGACTCTTCAGGCTTCTACGCCCTTAACTCATGAGACATAAAGGCAAGCATGAACTTAGCATGCTTCCCTGTTGGGCACTGTAAACGCTTCTGCGCTTCACCTTGCACAAGGCTGTAGTGGAGTGCCCAATAAATAATAGCAAAAAAAAATTATAAATTTCTAACTTAAGCTGTTTACCCAACTCCACCATCTTGTTACTAATCTCAGAAATTACTTCATCTTCATTAAATCCTTTGAAACTGTTCACATATCTTTCCAGGACTTCTTCCATATTCCATTCATGCACTGACCTGTAACCTCATCCCATGCTGTTCTTTATACATTTCAAAATGTTGTAGTCCTTCCAAAACTCTCTGAGCGGTTTCTCACCTTCAGTAGCAGCAACAGCCCGAGGGAAGGTCGTACGTAAATAATACGCTTTAAAAGCAGCAATAGCACTTTGATCCATGGGTTGGTTGACAGAAGTGTTAGGTGGAAGGTAGACTACCTTAACATCAGGGTGCAGGGTGTCCCGGAGCATTATCTAAAATTCATAAAATCTTGAACGCAACCCCTTGTTGCAGACAATACTCCTTGGCTCGTGGAATGAAACAACTCAGGAACCAATCCTCAAACAGTACTAGGGTCATCCAGATCTTCTTATTCCTGCGATAAAACACTGGCAGTGTGTGCTTGCTGACATGTTTAAAAGCTCTGGGGTTCTCTGAATGATAGATCATGAAGGGTTTTACCTTGAAACCAGCTACATTCCCCCCCAACAGAAGTGTAATTCGGTCCTTGAATGCCTTGAATCCTGGCATGGATTTCGCCTCTTTGTGGATGTATGTCCGTTCTGGTATGCGCTTCCAGAATAATCCAGTTTCATCCACATTAAATATTTGCTCAGGCAAATAATTTCCCTCCACGATGACACGATCTAGCTCCTCCTTAACAGCTTCGGCAGCACCCACATCAGCACTTGCTGCCTCTCCAAGACAACCTTGTCTTTTATTAGTTATTAAAGTTCCTTTTATAGGTGATGATCCTTTCACTACTTCACAAATTCGTTCTTTGTCCTTCAAAATGTTAATATGGTTGAGTGAGAGAAGCCAAGGTCGCGTGAAATGGTTGATACCGTTTTTCCATTTTCATATTGTATTATTATTTTCATTTTCATCTCAAAAGTAATTGACAGTTTCCTCTTCTTCTTAGCACCACCAGAACTCTCTAATTTTTACATATTCTGCCATATGAACAACATAACATATGGGATTAAATGAAATAGAGACCGGCTGACCCCCAAACTCCACTTTTTCCGACACAATACCTATGTTCTAGTAAAAATAACATCTTAATACTTAAGAGAAATAAAGAAATACAGTCGCAAAGTTAATGTTCATTCAAATAATGGACTCAACTCCCTCCCCCTCTTCTCACACTCCTGGCTCTTCCCTCTCTGAAAAATGTTTGGGGGAAAACCACTAAATTTTAAGGTACAGTAATAAATAATACCTCAAACTAAAGTTAGGATAATATAATTGACATTGCTGGATTCCTTGTAAGACCAGGAATATTTTGAATATAAATGTCATATATTTTGCACAAAAGATAACATATTTACTCAGAGTAAACAAAATACTTAAAGTAGATCTAAAATTTGTATGTCTAATGCAAAATCTATGATGTTTATATTCAAAATGATCATCAAATTGTAAGAATTCCAGCAATGTAAATTATATTCTGGCCGGGTAATTTGTATGAATTTTATGAGCTAAAACAAATATCTTCAGTTAATAAAAAAAATAATATTCTTCACGACACTATCTGTCAATCAAAGTACCCCACCTTGCCTCCTTCCCTCTTCCAACCTCGCCAGATGGTCGGTCGGTCCCTCCCTCCCCCCACCAACCTTCCCTACCAGAGAAATGTGTGGGAGAAACCAGAATTTTTACCTTTTTAGTAATAAATAATACCTCAGACTAAAGTTAGGATAATATAATTGACATTGCTGGATTCCTTGTAAGACCAGGAATATTTTTTAATATAAATGTCATATGTTTTGCACAAAAGATAACATATTTACTCAGAGTAAACAAAATACTTAAAGTAGATCTAAAATTTGTATGTCTAATGCAAAATCTATGATGTTTATATTCAAAATGATCATCAAATTGTAAGAATTCCAGCAATGTAAATTATATTCTGGTCCAGTAATTTGTATGAATTTTATGAGCTAAAACAAATATCTTCAATAAATAAACAAAATATACTTACCGAAATACTATCTGTCAATCAAAATACCCCACCTCCCCTCCTCTTCCCACCTGCTCCCTGGGTCCCTCCCTACCCCTCACCCCCACCTTCCCTCCCTACCAGAGAAATGATTGGGTTATAACAGTATATTTACATTTTTATTAATAAATAATACCTCAGACTAAACTTAGGATAATATAATTGACATTGCTGGATTCCTTGCAAGACCAGAAATATTTTGAATATACACTTCATATATTTTGCACAAAAGATAACATATTTGCTCTGAGTAAACAGAATACTTGCATTAGATCTAAAATTTGTATGTCTAATGCAAAATCTATGATGCTTATATTCAAAATGATCATCAAATTGTAAGAATTCCAGCAATGTAAATTATATTCTGGCCTGATAATTTGTATGAATTTTATGAGCTAAATAAAAAAATTATACTTCACCCACGTATATGAGTAGATGCACAGCGTAAAGTGGGAATTCTGGTTCTGGCAGGGTACCGCGTAAATGTAGAAATGCATAAAGTGAACCCGCGTAAAGCGAGGGTTCACTGTATAAACAAAAATATTGTCAGTACACAGCGCGATCACTACCAACTACGGCCAAACACCAACTGAGGCACCGGGGAGGGAGGGAGTGAGGAGGAGATCATGGTGGCGTCTGTTTGTCATGTGTGTGATTTTATTTATCGGTTTTGGTTTAGTTTTAATATTATTTTTTGGATCATGAGGCTGAGTTAGTTTTTTATTGAATATCTTATATGTCTGTCTGTCTGTCTGTCTGTCTGTCTTGTGCTGCAGTTTTATGGAGGAGTTAAATTGTTATTGTATTTTCGTATTAAAGCATTCTAACCGAACCTAACCTAACCTAACCTAACCTAATCTATCCTAACCTAACCTAACCTAACCTAATCAAGTATAATATATCCTAAGCTAGCCTAACAAAGCCTGATCTATCTTAATCTAAACTACCCTAACTTAATCTAACCCAACTTAACCTAATCCAACCTTCCAAATAGCATTAGAGTGTTTGATCATCAGGTGAGATAAACAGCCTGAGTGACTGATCTTCAGTGTGTGTGTGTGTGTGTGTGTTATTTATAAACTCACTTAAGGTAACAATATGTTCTCATTACCTGCAGGAACACTTATGCAAGTATTATGTTTTCCGTCTGTATTTCTGTCTCTGCACCCGCCTATGCGTCTGTCTCTGCGTCCCTCTATACATCCGTTTATGCAGCTGTCTGTGCTTCCGTTTGTGTCTCCGTCAGTGGATCTGTCTGTGCGTTCCTCGATGGGTCTGTATGTCCGTGTGGCATTTGTAAACACGGTAATACGAGAAGGACTGTTTTGGCGAGGCAAGGAACTCTATTGTAGCGAGGTAGAGAACTGTTATGGCGAAATAGGGAGCTGTAATGGCGAGGCGAGGAACTGTTGTGGTGAGGCGAGTTATTCTGTTGTGTCGAGGTAAAGAAATGGTTGTGGCGAGGCGGGAAATTTTGTTTTGGCGAGGTAAGGGACTGTTGTAGCGAGGATGGGGACTGTTATGGCGAGGCAGGGGACTGTTTTGGCGAGGCGAGGATGATGCTGTGGCGAGGCGGAGGAATTTGCCAACCTGAAATTAGAACGAGTCTGACAGGTAAGACACAACGTGTTACCTGAGACAAATATTTTTATTCTCAGATTATTAATTCAATTCTTTCAGTATCTTTATCGGTAATAACAATATAAGTCTGATTTGGCCGGAATTAGGTTTGGTTAGGTTAGGTCAGATTAGGTTAGGTTTGGATGGGTATATCTCGAGGGTGATTCCAGGGGAGTACATTTTAAGTGTATTAACCTGTACTAGTTAACCATATGACCACCTTTAGTAAATTAAGTGTATACATGTTTCAATACAATATATATATATATATATATAAGTAAATCACTGCGCGTGATCTATATGCTGATAACCACAAAGAAGAAAATATAATATATATATATATATATATATATATATATATATATATATATATATATATATATATATATATATATATACATATATATATATATATATATATATATATATATATATATATATATATATATATATATATATATATATATATATATATATATATATATATATATATATATATATATATATATATATATATATATATATATATATATATATATATATATATATATATATATATATATATTTCTATATATATAATATATATATTTATGTATACTGTACTCAGATATTTTCTCAAGGAATATTTGCCGTAACTCAAAAGGATTACATTCTTTTTTTTTTAACTCTAGCTTATTAATTCTCACAGATACACTCTCCATGAACCAAGGTTTCAAATAAACTTTGTTTGGCAATGGTTCACACAAATCTACAATATTATATTCACACAACATCTGACAAAGTTTTTTAGTATAAGTATTCATCTTAAAATTACTAGTAATTGCATTAGTAAATTTATCAACAGCAGACTTCAGATACCCATCACCACGCCTAATAAGCCTTAGAGTAGAAATGACAGTCAACTCCCTAATTCTGTGTACTGTATTATGCTCGGGACATTTAGCTCCATCCTCATAATCTCTATTCTTGTCGTCTTTGGACAACCAAGCACAATCCTCATTGCTTCATTCTGAATAAGCTCTAATAGCCTAAGATCTTTTCCTGAGTAAGAAGCTAGAACTGGAGCTGAATAATCAATGATACTCCTAACTGTACTCAAGTACGTACATAGATCTTAAAACTGGTATACCAACACCATTTGCTCTATTTGACAAAACTTTCAGAGGTTTTAGCCTCGCTGTACATATATTTTTGACATAAGTAATTTGATCCTTAACATTATTATTTACACCCGCAAACATTCCCAGATATTTGTAACTGGATACTTTTTGCAATTTTATTCCATTTAGCCAAAATTCTTTTCCATTTACTGCCCTTCACTGAGATTTGGTTTTATTTTAATTAATGACCAGTCCCAAGGAGAGACAAAGATACTGCAGCTGATTAATGACCCTAGACATATCTTCCTCATTCTTACATCAGATCAGAATGTCATCAGCATAAATACATACTTGGGACTCGCCCTGAAATTTGTAACTAGCTATTCTGTCCATAAGAATATTAAAAAGCATAGGGCTAAGAACGCCACCTTGTGGGGTACCCAACCCTAGACTTTTTTCTTCCGATTCATGACCTTGAAACCAGACACTCACTTTTCTGTTAGTTAAGTAATCTGTAATCCACATCAATAATTTCCCTTTTATACAAGACTTTCTAAGATCACTTCCTTATTTGCCGTATGAAAGGCACTTTTAAGGTCTACAAACAGTCTGCAGTTGACATTAGCATTACTAAGACATATAATCACACAATGTGTAGTGCTTTTACCCTTTAAAAATCCAAACACATTACTAGACAAGAGACCATCATTGTATACAATATATTTAATATGATCCTCCCCATACTGGCCAGATATTTTGTAAATATTATTGATTATGTGCTAAAGGAATATCCTTCCTTCCTTAGGCTTTAGTAAGCCCCTTTATAATATTTATACTGTATATACTTGTCACACTTGCCAGATGCTTCTGGTGTCATTGTACAGGGGTACCTAGTGACAGCACTAGGATCCCGCTTCCTCTATCAAGGAATAAACAATTGAAATTGAAGTTGAATTAATACCATTCGCTCCATCATTGTAGATAGACAAGATGTAAAGGATATGGGTCTTTGATCACTATCACCCTTAGGCACAGGAACAATGAGTGCCATTTTCCATTTCACTGGCAGTCTTCCATTTTCACATGACAAATTAAAGAGATCTAGAATTGGGTTGTCCTCCTTACTTATAAGATAATTGATAGCATCATAAGTTAGACCATCCCTGCCAGGAGCACTAGACTTCCCTTTCTTTACAGCATTCAGAATTTCCTCCTTAATAAAAGGAACACAGGTTTCCTCACTTACAGAACTTTGGATATTCACCAACCTTTGCCTCAAAGATCTTGAATTCCTCAAGCAAATCTGGACATTACATTTGAGACACTCATAATTAAATGCATACGCCCACTTATTCATTAGTTCATTATCTTTGGCGTTTGGATTGGGATGAACATTAAATTTCTTCTTGACTCCTCTTACCCTATTCACACCATCCCAAACCTGATTCAAAGATTTTGATTGAGCGATCTCTCTCAAAAAACCACTCCAATACATACTTCTGGCTTTCTGGTTTAACTCTGTTGTACACTCTGCCACTTCAATCAGAGTTTCCCGGTTTTTTTTCATTGCTGAGATCTTTACTCCACTTACTATGACATTTCCTCAGTAACTTATTCCACCCCTTTACAATCTTATCATTATAATACCTCGGTTTAGGGTTTGTGGTATTTCCATACTGTTTTCTTGGCTTATTCAAAATGGAATCAATCACTCCTAACAATCATCATAAAATATGTTTTCATCTTTAATTCCAAGCTTTTTGTACTCTTTATACCACTCGCCGACTTTTGCTACAAATTCACTATGTTGGCCTACTGTTATTGTATACCTTTTCCTATTGTTAACATAAAAATTTGTGTTCAAATGAAGCTTCACTTTAATTGCAAAGTGATCACTCAAAAGCGTATCCACAATATCCAAATTTGCTTGAACATCTAACATATTAAAAAGTATTGCATAATCAAGTCTACCCCCTTTAACATGTGTCGGCTCACCAGCTCCAAGGACCCTAGCATCTTCTATAGAGTCTAAGATATTTTTCAGAACCATTCCATTGTGATTTTGAGAACCTCTACTGCCAAGATTGATGTGCCTAGCGTTCAAATCACCAATTAGTAAACAATCATCAGCAAAAATAATGTCCGGCAGATCATCAATGAATCCGCATGCACATAAGCATTAATAGTGAACAGTGTAGCATCTTGAAGCGTAATACTAACACACAAATACTCGGTACCGTTTATTTTTTGAGCGGAATGAAGTGATGCTGGAATGTCATCTTTGATATAAGTCGTCACACCTCTACAATTTAGTCAGATCAGCTGGTAATTCAAAACTTTGATAACCTCTTAGTTGCAATGATATTCCATTTGTCTCAACCTCTTGCAAAGCTATGACATCAATACTACTAGAATGAACATATGCATGAAGATCCGTTAGCCTTTTTTTCAAACTATTAACATTCCAGGAAATTAAGCTGACATTATGATACATTAGAATAAATTTCCCCCCTCATATTCTTCACCGAAGTAAGAACATTCTTTTTGACGTCGTTCCTTGTATTTTCCATTTATTCCAAAACAGAGTCAAGAATGTTCGTTAGGTCACCAAGCATTTCCTTGTTTACAACATTCTCTTTAGAAACCGAACCAACTCTATTTCCTAACTCACTATGATTACTATTTTGCTCTAGATTGCTATCCACAATATTTGATTCCATCTCTACTAATGTTTCATTTTCTTTTGAACTATCTTTATTAACAAGAGCAACATCACTATATGGCACAAGATTCACCAAGCATTTCTTGATATCCAATACTGCTTGTTTGAGCTCACCAATCTCCTTACAGAGTTCTACTAGAATGTTAGGGGCTGTAAGGTTATTGTCCCCGTTACCTATGTCCTTCTGTGCTGCTGCATTTCGTGTTTCCATACGCTTTTCCCACACATTTACAGCACTTGGTGTCCCTGCAACATCGCTCCTTACAGCATCACCTTTATCCTCTTCATTAGTGGACTGAGCTCGTGATTGCAATTGCTGAACTTTCAGTTTTTTAGGACACACCCACGAGCTGTCATTGTGAACCCCCCCCCCCCGCAATTACAGCATTTTGGTGTAATTTTCTTCTTTGCCTTAATTTTATCTCCACATACCTTAGATTCAAGCATTTTTCCACAGAATCTACACCGAAAATCATTATGGCATTTCCACGCCATATGCCCCCACTTGTAACACTTATAACATATTACTGGAGATTCGTTGTAGACAGCAACCCGTTTATATCCCACACATCTCACAAAGACCTTCTCTGGCGCTGGACCTTTGATTAGCGCAATTAGCTGTAGCATAGGTACTAGTTCTCCATCAATTTTAATTACACGTCTCTTGGCCCCAAAAAATCTATCGTCAGCCAACACATCCACGGGGTCGAGGTAAACAGGATAATCAAAAAGAATGATCTTCATACATTTCCCAATGGACTCCACAGGCTTTTCCATCACTACATTCTCAAATCCTTCTGTAGTTAAATATCTAACTGCTGCCTCATCCTTCATAGTTATATAAGGAATATGTTTACCTTCTTTAAAGAGCACTTGATGGCACTTAGCGAGTCTAACTGACCACTTTACCTCATCATGAAAATCCAGGCCATTATTCTTGGGGAAGTAAAGACGTGGCCTCCTTGATGAGTTGCTGCAGTCTACAGCATCAATGGGGTTTAAACTCGTACTGATCATGGTTGAAGAATGACTCACACCATCAATTTTCTTTCTCTTATCCACCAAGAGGGAAATATTATCTTCACTACTTGTACCTTCTCTATTCCTCCTTTTATTCTTCTTTTCGTATTAACAACTTTAAACGGCTCTTGTTCTTCACATTCACTGCTGCTGGACAGCTCCAAATCCGACAACAGTCCTCCTGCAGTACCCTGGGTTACATTGCTGTGTCTGCTGTATCCACCACCCAATTCAGGAATTTAATAAGCGACCTGCTCGCTGAAGCTCTTCCGTCAGCCATAACAGTTCGTGTCCAACAAGGGAGGCGTAAGAGAGCGCCCTCACTACACTAGTACAGCTTCACTACACTAGTACAGCTTCACTACACTAGTACATCTTCACTACACTAGTACATCTTCACTACACTAGTACATCTTCACTACACTAGTACATCTTCACTACACTAGTACATCTTCACTACACTAGTACATCTTCCCTACAACAATAGTACATCTTCACTACACTATTTCATGTTCACTACAACACTAGTACATCTTCACTACACTAGTACATCTTCACTACAACACTAGTACATCTTCACTAAACTAGTACATCTTCACTACAACACTAGTACATCTTCACTACATTAGTACATCTTCACTACACTAGTACATCTTCACTACACTATTTCATGTTCACTACAACACTAGTACATCTTCACTACACTAGTACATGTTCACTACACTAGTACATGTTCACTACAACACTAGTACATCTTCACTACACTCGTACATCTTCACTACAACACTAGTACATCTTCACTCACTAGTACATGTTCACTACACTAGTACATCTTCACTACACTAGTACATCTTCACTACACTCTTCACTACAACACTAGTTCACTACACTAGTACATCACTATCACTACACTAGTACATCTTCACTACACTATTTCATGTTCACTACAACACTAGTACATCTTCACTACACTAGTACATGTTCACTACACTAGTACATGTTCACTACAACACTAGTACATCTTCACTACACTCGTACATCTTCACTACAACACTAGTACATCTTCACTACACTAGTACATGTTCACTACACTAGTACATCTTCACTACACTCGTACATCTTCACTACAACACTAGTACATGTTCACTGCACTAGTACATCTTCACTACACTAGTACATCTTCACTACACTCGTACATCTTCACTACAACACTAGTACATGTTCACTACACAAGTACATCTTCACTACACTAGTACATCTTCACTACACTAGTACATGTTCACTACAACACTAGTACATCTTCACTACACTAGTACATGTTCACTACAATACTAGTGCATCTTCACTACACTCGTACATCTTCACTACAACACTAGTACATCTTCACTACACTAGTACATGTTCACTACACTAGTACATCTTCACTACAACACTAGTACATCTTCACTACAACACTAGTACATGTTCACTACACTAGTACATCTTCACTGCACTAGTACATGTTCACTACACTAGTACATCTTCACTACACTCGTACATCTTCACTACACTAGTACATCTTCACTATACTAGTACTTCATGTCCTCAATATTAATTCAAATATTGTAAAATTCCAACCATATTAGTTTAAAACTGAACCAAGTCCGGAATTTTGAAATTGACCTCACCAGACATTACAAAGAAACCAACCATCACCATCATGCGCTTTGCAATTGTTGAAGGTAAGGGTCAAGATGCCTTATTGGTGTTCATACCCAATAATCACCTGGAGTGGCTTAACCCCAGGGTGATCCTTGAATACGACCCCACCATGGACGCTGCGGAGTACCCACCTAAGGCTGTGATTTGGGTCCCTGATCAGTTCATCATCTCTGTTAATTTGGAGATGGTGTCCTCCAGACCACAGACCATAACCCACATGCTACCACCAGCTACACCCTGCCGGGAACCTCACAGGCGCCACGAGGACCACAGGCATGAGGACCACAGGCGCCACGAGGAGCAACAGTTCCACAGGCGCCACGAGGAGCAACAGTTCCACAGGCGCCACGAGGAGCAGCGGTTCCACAAGCGCCGTGATGAGCGGTTCTATGAAGAGCGGCGGTTCCGCGAAGAGCCGCGATTCCAAGGCCTCTGTCACAACTGCTCAGAGCTACGATGCCGCAGTCGTCAGGCACCGCGGTTCCACGACCATTACTGATACAATTGCTGATCAGTCGCGTCAACCCAAATATAATAAATTGTAAAACATTAATAAAATTTTGTTTTTGTTTAATTGTTTTCTTTGTTCTTTATTACATTTTATGGAACAAGTACTGATTTATTTGATTATATTCACACGAATATTATTTTTTAAATTGTTTTACTTGAAAAAACAAATTCCAATTAGAGTACAATGATGACTGTGGTGTAGTGAAGAATAATGATAGCATTCCACACGTCTTGGTGGAAACTCTTCAGGTGATCCAAAAATATAAAAGGTTTAAAATATCATAAAATAGAGTATTTTTAATTTCTTAATGCAAATAAAATCTAAATAAAAGATAAAATTAAACAATAAAAAAGGAATTTAAAAGCCAATTTATGTAACTTAGAGAACGCTTCTCTCTCACCTTCTCTCTCACCTCTCTAACCTTCTCTCTCTCTCTCACCTTGTCTCTCACCTTCCCTCTCTGTTAACTATTTTTTTGCACTAAATGGAGAAAATTAAATATTTTTCATATTCAAACATTTATGATTTTTTCTTTTCTTTTCTTGTGAAAACAAATAGACTCTTTCAACTTATTTTGTGCTGCAATGTCAGGTCTGTGATACTGTGTTTTGTACACTCATACTTATTGGAGAATTTTAATTGCTTATGGAGGAGTGTACAACGTCAGGCATGTCATTTATGAAACAAACAACAACAGGCCCAATACACTGCTTGGGGTCATGTAGAAAATCTTCTATCCATGCTAGGACATTTCCCCGAATTCCGTACCCTTCCAGTTTGATTGTTAGCCTTTCGTGGGGTACACTGTCGAAAGCCTTGGCAAAATCTATGTAAATATTGTCTATATTACCAGCCTGTTCCAGAACATGGTGTCCAAATATCCAATACCTCGAACAATTGTGTTAAGCAGGAGCGCCCCGGCATAAAACCGTGTTGGCAATCCTTTACAAGGTTGTTTCGTATTAGATGTTCCATCGCAGCATCTCTGATAATACTCTCAAGTACTTTACATACAGTAGTACCCCGATTTACGCGGTTAATTGAACCCACGGGGTACCGCGTAAAGTGAACAACAGAACATATGGGATTAATTCCAATAGAGATTGGCCCCACCCCCAAACTCCACTTTTTCCGACCCAATACCTATGTTGTATTAAAAATAACATCTTAATTTTATGATGGTATGCACACACAATTAATACTTAAGAGAAATACAGTCGCCAGGTTAATGTCCATTCAAATAATGGACTCAAATCTCCCCTCCCCCCCTCTTCCCAGCTCACTAGCTCCTACCTCTGTGAGAAATGTTTGGGTGAAAACACTAGATTTTAACGTTTGGTAATAAATAATACCTCAGACTAAAGTTAGGATAATATAATTGACATTTCTGGATTCCTTGCAGGTCAGGGAAGATTTTGAATGTAAACTTCATATATTTTGCACAAAAGATAAAATATTTGCTTTGTGTAAACCAAATTATTACATTAGATCTAAAATTTGTATGTCTCATGCAAAATCCATGATGTTTATATTCAAAATGATCATCATATTGTAAGAATTCCAACAATGTAAATTATATTCTGGCTGGGTAATTTGTATGAATTTTATGATATAAATAAACAAAAAATATACTTCACCACGTATATGAGTAGATGCACTGAGGAAAGTGAAAGTCCGGTTCTGGCGAGTTACCGCGTAAATGAGAAATCGCGGAAAGTGAAACCGTGTAAAGCGGGGCAATACTGTAGTTATAATCAGGAATTTATAAATACAAATACATATTATATCCTTATAGACCATAATTAAGAGGAATAGGATATCATTATTCACACCTCCTTGAATATTATTAACTCTGGATATAGTAAAGCATAGACAGTGACTGAGATCACCACATTCCAAAATATCCAAACACTTTTCAGAGCTAAATCTTCCGTTAATCTGAGTTAGTCCACCCATGATGCTGTCTGTGTTTAACAAGCCCCAAACATTGACTGTCACATGATTCGCTTCTTGCCACCTTGTTGATGTTGTGACGTTGATAACCTGGTGTTTGGCCGCCACAGTGAAGAGGACCCTGGGTGGTGGATGCTAAGGTCATCTCATCTAAGATCACCTGACCCCAAAAGTCTGTCTTCACCCTCGTATTGCCGGTAAACTGGAGGCTAGTAGTACGATGGCGATCTAACCTTTCCTTAATTGCCTGAGTCCTGTGGTGTATCCCGACCTCATGTAACCTCCTTCTCACAGTTCCTGCAGAAACGTCAACTTGAAGCTGTTTTTAATGGTGACTGTTATGGGAGGCTGTGTCGCCATGAGTCTTTCATCGTCCGCTGGGATAGTCTTTCTCGGTCCACCAGACTTAGGTTGGGTTAGGAGGATTACACTTCCCTCCCTCCCTGCCACCTTCTCTCCCTCTCCTTCCTTCTCCCTCCCCACCACCCCATTATAAACCTTGATGACAGCTCTTGTTATCATTTATAAACAAATATTGAGTAAAACAACCAATAGGAAACAACCTTATCACTCAGTTCCCGAGAGTGCTACAGTGCCACGTGAGAGTGCCAAGGTGCCACATGAGTTAGGAACGTTTGGTAGGGAGTAACACTGCACCTGGAGGCAAAGACATTAAATAATTATCATACATAGAAAATCTAAAATGAAATACAGTTCAGTAAAAGTAATCAATAATGAATAAAGTGTTACTGTGCGCTCACCTTTAATGTAGTCAGCTGAATGCACACGGGGCCTCAATAATTTGTTAATTAAACATGGAGACTACATTAATTGGCTGAAGCAGAGCAGGAGACAGGGCTGGGTGGGTAATCAATGCTGCTTTCTTCAGATAGGTTAATGTACTTGTTGGTTGAAGGTATTGGATCATCTTGAGGGAGTGAAGAGGCAGCAGTGGGGGACTTCTTAAAGTATTTGTCCAATTTAGACTGCACAGTTTGCCTTTTCCTTTCATTGTAAATCTCCCTGTAGCAAGCAAGTGCATCTTGGGTCATTCTGTCAACTTTAGCAAAACGCTAAACATTTTGATCCATTTCTTCAAAAATTTTCATCCCCCTTATTAATAGTAACAAATGCCTCTGTCATTTGTTTCACTGAAACCTTTTTTGGGAGTGCAGATTCTTCTTCTACATTTGACTCTCTTCTTCCTCTGCAATTTTCTGTGCCTCCAGCTCAATAAGATCCTCGTTACTTAGCTCTTCTGCTACACTACAATTTCGGGGGTGCTGGTGGTAGAGTGGTACCGCTCTTGCCTTCGCAAGCGAGATGTCACGGGTTCGATTCCCGGGCCGGTGGAAGTTGTTTGGACATACTTCCTAGCCCCCATTAGTCCCTGTTCACCTAGCAGCACAGTAGGTACCTGCTGTAAATCGAAAGTTGCGAATTCGTATTCAGGGACAAGTTGTTGGAGCTTCCAATAACTTGATGACATAAAATCATTGACTCTCCAGGCGTCTATGCCCTTGACTCTTCAGGCTTTTACGCCCTTAACTCATGAGACATAAAGGCAAGCATGAACTTAGCATGCTTCCCTGTTGGGCACTGTAAACGCTTCTGCGCTTCACCTTGCACAAGGCTGTAGGGGAGTGCCCAATAAAGCTGTTTACCCAACTCCACCATCTTGTTACTAATCTCAGAAATTACTTCATCTTCATTAAATCCTTTGAAACTGTTCACATATCTTTTCAGGACTTCTTCCATATTCCATTCATGCACTGACCTGTAACCTCATCCCATGCTGTTCTTTATACATTTCAAAATGTTGTAGTCCTTCCAAAACTCTCTGAGCGGTTTCTCACCTTCAGTAGCAGCAACAGCCTGAGGGAAGGTCGTACGTAAATAATACGCTTTAAAAGCAGCAATAGCACTTTGATCCATGGGTTGGTTGACAGAAGTGTTAGGTGGAAGGTAGACTACCTTAACATCAGGGTGCAGGGTGTCCCGGAGCATTATCTAAAATTTATAAAATCTTGAACGCAACCCCTTGTTGCAGACAATACTCCTTGGCTCGTGGAATGAAACAACTCAGGAACCAATCCTCAAACAGTACTAGGGTCATCCAGGTCTTCTTATTCCTGCGATAAAACACTGGCAGTGTGTGCTTGCTGACATGTTTAAAAGCTCTGGGGTTCTCTGAATGATAGATCATGAAGGGTTTTACCTTGAAACCAGCTACATTCCCCCCAACAGAAGTGTAATTCGGTCCTTGAATGCCTTGAATCCTGGCATGGATTTCGCCTCTTTGTGGATGTATGTCCGTTCTGGCATGCGCTTCCAGAATAATCCAGTTTCATCCACATTAAATATTTGCTCAGGCAAATAATTTCCCTTCGGCAGCACCCACATCAGCACTTGCTGCCTCTCCAAGACAACCTTGTCTTTTATTAGTTATTAAAGTTCCCTTTATAGGTGCTGATCCTTTCACTACTTCACAAATTCGTTCTTTGTCCTTCAAAATGTTGATATGGTTGAGTGAGAGAAGCCAAGGTCGCGTGAAATGGTTGATACCGTTTTTCCATTTTCATATTGTATTATTATTTTCATTTTCATCTCAAAAGTAATTGACAGTTTCCTCTTCTTCTTAGCACCACCAGAACTCTCACTTTACACTTGCCAGTCATTTTAAAGGGAATTACAGTGAACCCTCACTTTACGCGGTCAATTGAACCCACAGAGGCCCGCGTAAAGCGAGAAACGTGTTAAGTGAACAACATAACATATGGGATTAAATGAAATAGAGACCGGCTGACCCCCAAACTCCACTTTTTCCGACACAATACCTATGTTCTAGTAAAAATAACATCTTAATTTTATGATGGTACATGCACACAATTAATACTTAAGAGAAATAGAGAAATACAGTCGCAAAGTTAATGTTCATTCAAATAATGGACTCAACTCCCTCCCCCTCTTCTCACACTCCTGGGTCTTCCCTCTCTGAAAAATGTTTGGGGGAAAACCACTAGATTTTAAGGTATAGTAATAAATAATACCTCAAACTAAAGTTAGGATAATATAATTGACATTGCTGGATTCCTTGTAAGACCAGGAATATTTTGAATATAAATGTCATATATTTTGCACAAAAGATAACATATTTACTCAGAGTGTTTGATCATCAGGTGAGATAAACAGCCTGAGTGACTGATCTTCAGTGTGTGTGTGTGTGTGTTATTTATAAACTCACTTAAGGTAACAATATGTTCTCATTACCTGCAGGAACACTTATGCAAGTATTATGTTTTCCGTCTGTATTTCTGTCTCTGCACCCGCCTATGCGTCTGTCTCTGCGTCCCTCTATACATCCGTTTATGCAGCTGTCTGTGCTTCCGTTTGTGTCTCCGTCAGTGGATCTGTCTGTGCGTTCCTCGATGGGTCTGTATGTCCGTGTGGCATTTGTAAACACGGTAATACGAGAAGGACTGTTTTGGCGAGGCAAGGAACTCTATTGTAGCGAGGTAGAGAACTGTTATGGCGAAATAGGGAGCTGTAATGGCGAGGCGAGGAACTGTTGTGGTGAGGCGAGTTATTCTGTTGTGTCGAGGTAAAGAAATGGTTGTGGCGAGGCGGGAAATTTTGTTTTGGCGAGGTAAGGGACTGTTGTAGCGAGGATGGGGACTGTTATGGCGAGGCAGGGGACTGTTTTGGCGAGGCGAGGATGATGCTGTGGCGAGGCGGAGGAATTTGCCAACCTGAAATTAGAACGAGTCTGACAGGTAAGACACAACGTGTTACCTGAGACAAATATTTTTATTCTCAGATTATTAATTCAATTCTTTCAGTATCTTTATCGGTAATAACAATATAAGTCTGATTTGGCCGGAATTAGGTTTGGTTAGGTTAGGTCAGATTAGGTTAGGTTTGGATGGGTATATCTCGAGGGTGATTCCAGGGGAGTACATTTTAAGTGTATTAACCTGTACTACAATATATATATATATATATATATATATATATATATATATATATATATATATATATATATATATATATATATATATATATATATATATATATATATATATATATATATATATATATATATATATATATATATATATATATATATATATATATATATATATATATATTTCTATATATATAATATATATATTTATGTATACTGTACTCAGATATTTTCTCAAGGAATATTTGCCGTAACTCAAAAGGATTACATTCTTTTTTTTTTTAACTCTAGCTTATTAATTCTCACAGATACACTCTCCATGAACCAAGGTTTCAAATAAACTTTGTTTGGCAATGGTTCACACAAATCTACAATATTATATTCACACAACATCTGACAAAGTTTTTAGTATAAGTATTCATCTTAAAATTACTAGTAATTGCATTAGTAAATTTATCAACAGCAGACTTCAGATACCCATCACCACGCCTAATAAGCCTTAGAGTAGAAATGACAGTCAACTCCCTAATTCTGTGTACTGTATTATGCTTGGGACATTTAGCTCCATCCTCATAATCTCTATTCTTGTCGTCTTTGGACAACCAAGCACAATCCTCATTGCTTCATTCTGAATAAGCTCTAATAGCCTAAGATCTTTTCCTGAGTAAGAAGCTAGAACTGGAGCTGAATAATCAATGATACTCCTAACTGTACTCAACTACGTACATAGATCTTAAAACTGGTATACCAACACCATTTGCTCTATTTGACAAAACTTTCAGAGGTTTTAGCCTCGCTGTACATATATTTTTGACATAAGTAATTTGATCCTTAACATTATTATTTACACCCGCAAACATTCCCAGATATTTGTAACTGGATACTTTTTGCAATTTTATTCCATTTAGCCAAAATTCTTTTCCATTTACTGCCCTTCACTGAGATTTGGTTTTATTTTAATTAATGACCAGTCC
>NW_024725407.1:0-22136 GCF_018991925.1 Homarus americanus | reverse complement strand
GAGAAGTTACGTATTGTTGCTACAGAGAGATGCTCGATCACAACGCTAATGCATACAGATGCCGGGTCGCAACGCTACGAGAGAGATGCCGGTCATAATGCCACGAGAGAGATGAAGGTCACAATGCCACTGGAGATGCGTACGGCTTCACGCCATTTAGAGAGATGCTCGATCACAACGCTTACGACACAGATGCTCGTCGCAACGCTACGGTAGAGAGATGCTCGATCACAACGCCACGACACAGAAGTTTTGCCCGCAACGCCACGAGAGAGATGGGCGGTCGCGATGCTGTCGAGAGAGATGAAGGGTCAACGCCTACAAGAGAGATGTACGTCGCCAATGCTAACAGAGAGATGCACGGTCACTTACGCCACGAGAGAGATGCCCAATGCAACGCCAATGAGAGAGAGACGTTTTGGTCGCTACCAATTAAGCAAGAGAGATGATTGGTCACAATACCACGAGAGACGCCAATCGCAAATGCTACGACAGACATCTATGGTCACAACGCCACGCAGAGAGACACACCTGGTCGCCAACGCTATGAAAGAGATGTATTTCACAACGCTACGAGAGAGGTTTGGTCACAAGGAGATGTACTGTCGCAATGTTAATGAGAGAGATGCTCGGTCACAATGCTAATGAGGAGGTGCATGGTCACATGTTACTGGAGGGTGACGTCACTACGCTTACGAGAGATGTATGGTCGCAAAGTGGGGTGCCACGAGGGAGATGCCGGTCACAACGCTACGAGAGATGCATGGTCACAAATGCCACGAGAGAGATGCACACAACGCTATAGAGAGATGTATGGTAACAACGCTACGTGAGAGATGCTCGGGTTGCAAGTTAAGAGAGGGTGTTCGTCACAACTTCTGAGAAGATAGATGTTCACTAACGCTACGAGAGAGATGCAATGCAATGCTACGAGAGAGAGTGACGTCACAACGCTACGGTAGAGATGTTTCGGTCATTAGTACGAGAGATGTTTGGTCACAACGCTAGCAAGAGAGATGATTGGTCACAACACTATGAGAGAGATGATCAATTGCAACGCTACGGTAGAGATGCTGTCACAACGCTACGAGAGAGATGCCTGGTCACAATGCTACGAGGAGAGATGCCTGATCACAACGAGCATGGCTGAGATGCTCGTCGCAAATCGCTGAGAGATGTTTGGTGGTAATGCCACGAGAGAGATGGTTCACAATGCCACTGGGAGATGCACATCACTACGGTACGAGAGAGATGTGGTTCACAACGCCGAGAGATGTTCTGACACAACGCTACGAGGGGAGATGTGGTCCAAATGCCACCAGGAGAGATGTATGGTCACAAATGCTACGAGAGAGCCCTGGTCACAATGCTATGAGAGAGATGTTTCGATTGCAAATGCTATGATAGAGATGCTTCGGTGCAATTTGCTACGAGAGAGTGTATGGTCATAATGCTACGGAGAGATGGATGGTCAGTTAGTGCCATTGGAGGATGGTCATGCCATTTAGAGAGATGCGTTTCACAAACGCATGACATCAGGTGCTCGGTTTTGTCGCTACGAAGAGAGATGTCGATCACAACGGCTGACACAGATGTTTGGTTGCAATGCTATGAGAGAGATGCATGGTCATGATGTGCTATGAGAGAGATGTATGGTCACAATGCCACAAGAGAGATGTAATGTCAAATGCCATGAGAGAGATGTGAATGTTTACTACGCCTACGAGAGATGCTCAACGCAACGCTACGTAGAGAGATGCTTGGTCACAACACTACAAGAGAGATGATTGGTCACAAATAATCGAGAGAGACGTCTATCGCAATCGCCATGGCTAAGAGATCTGCTGGTCACAACGCTACGAGAGACACCTGGTCACAACGCTATCGGAAAGAGATGTGTGGTCGCAACGCTACGAGAGAGATGCTTGTGTCATGCTACGAGAGAGATGCACGTCGCAATGTTAATGAGAGATGCTTGGTCACAATGCCACGAGAGAGATGGATGGTAAATGCCACGGAGAGATGCAACGTCACTACGCTTACGAGAGAGATGCGTTTCATGTCAAGAGGTGAGATGCTCTAGACGCCGTATTTAGGGAGATGGTCACAACGCCACGAGAGAGATGTACGGTCACAAATGCCATGAGAGAGATGACAGATGCAACGCTTGGCGAGAGAGATGTATGGTAATCAAGGCTGAGAGAGATGCTCGGTTGCAAATGCTAAGAGAGAGAGTGTCGGGTCACAACTTATGAGAGAGATGCACTCAAAACGCTACGAGAGATGCACAGTCGCAATGCTACGAGAGAGAGCTTCATGTCACAACGCTACGGTAGAGATGTTTCATTAGTATGAGAGAGATGCTTTATCAACTCTACAAGAGAGATGTTCGGTCACAACTCCACAAGAGATGCACTGTCAAAACGCTGAGAGATGCACAGTCTTAATGCTACAGAGAGATGACGTCACAACTCTACGAGAGAGATGCACGGTCACAACGCTACGAGAGAGACGGAGGTCACAACGCCAAGAGAGAGATGCTCGGTCAGCACATGAGAGAGATGCTGGTAACAACGCTACGACAGAGATGCTTGGTCGCAACGCTACCAAAGAGATGCATGGTAACAACGCTACGAGAGAGATGCTCGTTGAAACGCTAAGAGAGAGCTTCTCGTCACAACTCTACAAGAGAGATGCACCTCAAACGCTACGAGAGATGTACAGTCGCAATGCTACGAGAGATGCACGGTCACAACGCTACGGGTAGAGATGTCGGTCACAATAGTACGAGAGATGCTGGTCACAACTCTACAAGAGAGATGCTTCGGTCACAACTCTCTATAAGAGAGATGCACTGTCAAACGCTACGAGATGCACAGTGTTAATGTTAATGAGAGATGCACGTCACAACTCTACGAGAGATGCACCGTCACAACGCTACGAGAGATGAGAGGGTCACAACGCCAAAGAGAGATGTCTCGGACAAAAGGCTACTTAGAGAGATGCATTGTAACAACGCTACGACAGAGATGCTGGTCGCAACGCTACCAAAGAGATGCATGGTAACAACGCTACCAGAAAGATGCACGGTCGCAATGCTACGGAGAGATGCACGGTCACAACGCTACGAGGGAGATGCAGGGTCACAACGCCAAGAGAGAGATGCTCGGACAAAAGGCTTAGAGAGATGCATGGTAACAACGCTATGACAGAGATGCTCGGTCGCAACGCTATGAGAGAGATTCACGGTCGCAACACAATGGGAGAGATGCTGTGTCACAACCCTATGAGAGAGATGAATGGTCGCAACGCCACGAGAGAGATGCTCGACGCAATGCTACGAGAGAGCTGCATCACAACGCCACGAGAGAGATGCTCGGTCACAACGCTACCAAAGAGATGGATGGTAACAACGCTACTATAGAGATGCACAGTCGCAATGGTAAGAGGAGATGTTCGTCGCAACGCTACGAGAGAGATGCTCGTCGCCAACGCTACGAGAGAGATGCTTGGTCACAACGCTACGAGGTAGATGCTCGGTCATAATGCCAATAGAGAGATACATGGTCACAATGCTACTGGAGAGATGCACGGTCACTACGCTACGAGAGAGATGCATGGTCACATCGCCATGAGAGAGATGCTCGACAACGCTGATGAGGGAGATGCATGCTCACAACGCCACATGAGACAGATGCATGGTCACAACGCCACGAGAGATGCATGGTCACAACGCCACGAGAGAGATGCACGGTCACAACGCTACGAGAGAGATGCATGGTAACAACGCTATGAGAGAGATGCTCGGTCGCAACGCCATGAGAGAGAGATGCTCGTAACAATACTATAAGAGAGATACTCGATCACAATACTATGAGAGAGATGCTCGGTACAAATCTACGAGAGAGATGCACGGTCACAACATGCTAAAGAGATGCATGGTAACAACGCTACCAGAGAGATGCACTCGCAATGCTACGAGAGAGATGCACGGCACAACGCTACAAGAGAGATGCCTAGTCGTAACACCACGAGAGAGATGCTCGATCACTACGCCACGAGAGAGATACTGTCGCAACGCTTACGAGAGAGATGCTCGGTCACAACGCTACGAGAGAGAGGCTTGTTGCCAACGCTATGAGATAGATTCACGGTCAAAATGCCACGAGAGAGATACTGGTCGCAACGCTACGAGAGATGTTTCGTCACAACGCTACGAGAGAGAGAGCTTAGTACAACGCTACGTGAGATAGATTCACGGTCAAAATGCCACGAGAGAGATGTTCGGTCACAACGCTACGAGAGACATGCTCGGTCACAACGCTATGAGAGAGATTCACTGTCACTACGCCAAGAGGAGAGATGCATGGAAAAACGCTATCAGAGAGATGCACGTCGCAATGCTATGAGACAGATGCACGGTCACAGCCACGAGAGACATGATTGGACACAACGCCACGAGAGAGATGCTCGGTCACAATGTTACTGAGAAAGATGAATGGTAGTAACGGCGAGAGATGCAATGGTCATTAATGGCCACGAGTGACATGCAAGGTCACAAAGCTAAGAGAGAGATGCATGGCAACAACGCTACGAGAGATGCCCGGTCGCAATGCTTACGAGAGATTTCGTCACAACTTACGAGAGAGATGCACGTCAAACGCTACGAGAGAGATGCAGAGTCGCAAGCAACGAGAGAGATGTACGGTCACAATGCTACGAGAGAGATGCAGGGTCACAACGCCTAGAGAGAGATGCTCGACAAAAGGCTATGAGAGAGATGCATGGTAACAATGCTACGAGAGAGATGCTCGGTCACAATGCTACGAGAGAGAGATGCACGGTCACAACGCCACGAGAGAGATGCTTGGTCGCAATGTTACGAGAGAGATGCTCGGTCACAATGCCACAAGAGAGATGATCGGTCACAACGCTACGAGAGAGATGCTGTGGTCGCCAACGCAACGAGAGAGATGCTTATTGCTAACGGTACGAGATAGATTCACGGTCGCAACGCTACGAGATAGATGCTCGGATGCAAAGCTACGAAAGAGCTGCACCACAACGCCACGTAGAGAGATGCTCGTCACAACGCTACCAAAGAGATGCATGGTAACAACGCTACCAGAGAGACACAGTGGTAATGCAGAGAGATGCACGGTCACCACGCTACAAGAGAGATGCTTTAGTCATAACACCACAGAGAGATGTCGGTCACTACGCCACGAGAGAGATGCTCGTTTAAACGCCACGAGAGATGCTCGGTCACAACGCCAAGCAGAGAGATGTTTGGTACAACGCTACGAGGGTAGATACTGGTCATAATGCCAAGAGAGATACATGGTCACAATGCCACTGAGAGATGCACGGTCACTACGCTACGAGAGAGGATGCATGGTCACATCGCCATGAGAGAGATGCTCGGACAACGCTACGAGGCATGTCACAACGCCACGAGACAGATGCATGGTCACAATGCCACTGAGAGAGATGCACGGTCACAACGCTACCAAAGAGTTGCACTGTACAACGCTACTCAAAGAGTTGCACGGTAGCAATGCTACTGAGAGAGTGCAGGCCGCAATGCTACGAGAGAGATGCACGGTCACAACGCTACAAGAGATGTGCCTATGTAAACGCTACGAGAGAGATGCACGGGTCACAATGTTGAGAGAGATGCTCGGTCACAATACTACGAGAGAGATGCTCGGTCGCAACACTAATGAGAGAGATGTCGTCACAATACTACGAGAGAGATGTCGGTACAAAATTCACGAGAGATGCATGGTAATAACGCTACATGAGAGAGAGATGCTTCGCTAAATACTACGAGAGAGATGCTCGGTCGCAATACTACGAGACATGCTCGTCGCAACACTACGAGAGAGATGCATGGTAACAACGCCACGAGAGAGATGCTCGTCGCAACGCTACGAGATGCTCGGTCACAACACTAATCGAGAGAGATGCTCGGTCACAAATCTACGAGAGAGATGTCATGCCAAATCTACGAGAGATGCACTGGTCACAACGTTACTAAAGAGATGCATGGTAACAACGCTACCAGAGAGATGCACGGTCGCAATGTACGAGAGAGATGCACGCCACAACGCTACAAGAGAGATGCCTAGTCGTAACGCCACGAGAGAGATGCACGGTCACAACGCCACGAGAGAGAGCGGTAACAACGCTACCAGAGAGATGCACGGTCGCAATGCTACGAGAGAGATGCACGGCCACAACG
This sequence comes from Homarus americanus, assembly GCF_018991925.1. Classification (NCBI taxonomy): domain Eukaryota; kingdom Metazoa; phylum Arthropoda; class Malacostraca; order Decapoda; family Nephropidae; genus Homarus; species Homarus americanus. The sequence continues at coordinate 15,892 of NW_024725407.1, read as the reverse complement.
CTACAAGAGAGATGCTTAGTCGTAACTCCACGAGAGAGATGCTCGTCACTACGCCACTGAGAGAGATGCTCGGTCGCACCATGAGAGAGATGCTTCGGTCACCGCTACGAGAGAGAGTGTACTCACAACGCTACGATACAGATGTCGGTCGCAACGCTTACGAGAGAGATGCGATGGTCATAATGCCACAGAGAGATGCATGGTCACAATGCCACTGGAGAGATGCACGGTCACTACGCTACGAGAAGCCATCACAACGCTACGACACAGATGCTGGTCGCAACGCTACGAGAGAGAGCGCATGGTCATAATGCCACGAGAGACAAAGGACAACGCCACAAGAGATGCACGGTCACAACGCTACGAGAGAGATGCACGGTCACTACGCCACGAGAGAGATGCTCAATCGCAACGCTACGAGAGAGATGTTTAGTCCAACACTACACGAGAGATGATTGGGTCACAACACCACGAGAGAGATGCTCAATCGCAACGCTACGACAGAGATTCATGGTCACAACGCTACGAGAGAGACACCTGGTCACAACGCTACGAGAAAGAGACGCGTGGTCACAACGCTACGAGAGAGATGCTTGGTCACAAATGCTACGAGAGAGATGCACGGTCGCAATGCTACGAGAGAGATGCTGGTCACAATGCCACGAGAGAGATGCATGGTCACAATGCCACGGAGAGATGCACGGTCACTACGCTACTAGAGAGATGCATGCTCACAAAGTCAAGAGGAGATGCCCAGACGCAACGCTACGAGGGAGATGCATGGTCACAACGCCACGAGAGATGCACGGGTCACAACGCCACGAGAGAGATGCACAGTTTAACGCTACGAGAGAGATGCGTAACAACGCTATGAGAGAGATGCTCTGACGCAGAGATGCGGTCACAAGGTTAGAGAGATGCATAAACGTACGGAGATGCAGTGCAATGCCGAGAGACGGTCAAGAGAGAGATGCTGTCAAGGAGAGGATGTGTCCAACTACAGGAATGGTAAGCTAGAGAGAGAGGCATGCTGAGAGATGCAGTCACATCTACAGAGATGCGGTCAACGCAGGAGATGGGTCCAAGCAGAGAGAGATGCTGCGCTACAGAGAGATGCTGGTAACGCTACGAAGAGATGCTCGACGCAACGCTATGAGAGAGATGCATGGTAACAACGCTACAGAGAGATGCTCGGTTGCAACGCTAAGAGAGAGATGCTCGTCACAACTCCACAAGAGAGATGCACCTCAAAACGCCATTAGAGAGATGCACAGTCGCAATGCTACGAGAGAGATGCACGGTCACAACGCTACGGTAGAGATGTGCTCGGTCACAAAGAAAGGAGAGATGTTCTTGTTCACAACTTGCAAAGAGATGCTCGGTCACAACCTACCAAGAGAGATGCACTGTCAAACGCTACGAGAGAGATGCACAGTGTTAATGCTACGAGAGAGATGCACGGTCACAACTCTACGAGAGAGATGCACCGCCAACGCTATGAGAGAGATGAGAGGTCAACGCTACAGAGAGATGCTTCGACAAAGTACAGAGAGAGATGGTAACAACGTTACGACAGAGATGCTCGTCGCAATCTACTAAAGAGATGCATGGTAACAACGCTACCAGAAAGATGCAAGGTCGAATGCTACGAGAGAGATGCACGGTCACAACGCTACGAGAGAGATGTAGTCAAATGCCAAGAGAGAGATGCTTGGACAAAAGGCTACGAGAGATGCATGGTAACAACGCTAACAGAGATGCCTGTCGCAATGCTGCGAGAGAGATTCACATGGTCGCAAATAACACAATGGGAGAGAATGCTATGTCAAACCCTACTGAGAGAGATGAATGGTCGCAACGCCACGAGAGATGCTTCGGACGCAATGCTACGAGAGAGTTGCATCACAAATGCCACGAGAGAGATGCTCGTCACAACGCTACCAAAGAGATGGATGGTAACAACGCTACCATAGAGATGCACAGTCGCAATGTACGAGAGAGATGCTTGGTCCAACGCTACGAGAGAGATGCTCGTCGTAACGCTGCTACGAGAGATGTTGGTCACAAATGCTACGAGGTAGATGCTCGGTCATAATGCCAATGAGAGATACATGGTCACAATGCCACTGGAGAGATGCACGGTCACTACGCTACGAGAGAGATGCATGGTCACATCGCTGAGAGAGATATACGGACACAACGCTACGAGGGAGATGCATGCTCACAAGCCACGAGACAGATGCATGGTCATAACGCTACTGAGAGAGATGTGGTCACAACGCCACGAGAGAGATGCACGGTCACAACGCTACGAGAGATGTATGGTAACGCTACGAGAGAGAGATGCTCGGTCGCAACGCTACGAGAGAGATGCTTCAACAATACTAAAAGAGAGATGCTCGATCACAAACTAACGAGAGAGATGCTCGGTCACAAATCTACGAGAGATGCACGGGTCGCAACGCTACCAAAGAGATGGCGGTAACAACACTACCAGAGAGATGCACGGTCGCAATGCTACGAGAGAGATGCACGGTCACAACGCTACAAGAGAGATGCCTAGTCGTAACACCACGAGAGAGATGCTTCATCACTACCACGAGAGAGAGGTTTGGTCACAACGCTACGAGATAGATTCACGGTCAAAATGCCACGAGAGAGATGCTCGGTCACAACGCTACGAGAGACATGCTCGGTCACAATGCTATGAGAGAGATTCACTGTCACTACGCCTAACGAGAGAGATGCATGAAAACGCTATCAGAGAGATGCATCGGTCGCAATGCTATGAGACAGATGCACGGTCAGCAAGCCACGAGAGACATGATTGGACACAACGCCACGAGAGAGATGCTCGGTCACAGCTACGAGAAAGATGAATGGTAGTAACGGCGAGAGATGAAGGTCATAAAGGCCACGAGTGACATGCAAGGTCACAAAGCTACGAGAGAGATGCATGGCAACAACGCTACGAGAGATGCCCGGTCGCAATGCTACGAGAGATTTCGTCACAACTCTACGAGAGAGATGCACGGTCAAAACGCTACGAGAGAGATGCAGAGTCGCAATGCAACGAGAGATGCACGGTCACAATGCTACGAGAGACAGGGTCACAACGCCTAGAGAGAGATGCTCGACAAAAGGCTATGAGAGAGATGCATGGTAACAATGCACGAGAGAGATGCTCGGTCACAATGCTACGAGAGAGAGATGCACGGTCACAACGCTACAGATGCGGTCAATGCCACAAGAGAGATGATCGGTCACAACGCTACGAGAGAGATGCTTGGTCACAACGCAACGAGAGAGATGCTTGGTCACAACGGTACGAGATAGATCTCACGGTCGCAACGCTACGAGATAGATGCTCGGATGCAATGTTACGAAAGAGCTGCACCACAACGCCACGAGAGAGATGCTCGGTCCAACGCTACCAAAGAGATGCATAACAACGCTACCAGAGAGACACAATCGTAATGCAGAGAGATGCACGGTCACCACGCTACAAGAGAGATGCTCAGTCATAACACCACGAGAGAGATGTCGGTCACTACGCCACGAGAGAGATGCTCGGTCAAACGCTACGAGAGATGCTCGGTCACAACGCTGCAGAGAGATGCTTGTTACAACGCTACGGAGGTAGATACTCGGTCATAATGCCAAAGAGAGATACATGGTCACAATGCCACTGAGAGATGCACGGTCACTACGCTCGAGAGAGAGATGCATGGTCACATTGCCATGAGAGAGATGCTCGGACAACGCTACGAGGCATGTCACAACGCCACGAGACAGATGCATGGTCACAACGCCACGAGAGAGATGCACGGTCACAACGCTACGAAAGAGATGCACGGTACAACGCTACACAAAGAGATGCACGGGCAACGCTACCAGAGAGAGATGCACTGGCCGCAAGCTCATGAGAGAGATGCATGGTCACAACGCTACGAGAGATGTCTATGTAACGCCACGAGAGAGATGCACGGTCACAACGCTGAGAGAGATGCTCGGTCACAATACTACGAGAGAGATGCTCGGTCGCAACACTAAGAGAGAGATGCTCGTCACAATACTACGAGAGAGATGCTCGGTACAAATCACGAGAGATGCATGGTAACAACGCTACGAGAGAGATGCTTCGCCAAATACTACGAGAGAGAGAGATGCTCGGTCGCAATACTACGAGAGATGCTCGTCGCAACACTACGAGAGAGATGCATGGTAACAACGCTACGAGAGAGATGCTCGTCGTAACGCTACGAGATGCTCGGTCACAACATATCGAGAGAGATGCTTGGTCACAAATCTACGAGAGAGATGTCGTCGCCAAATCCACGAGAGATGCACTGGTCCAACGCTACTAAAGAGATGCATGGTAACAACGCTACCAGAGAGATGCACGGTCGCAATGCTACGAGAGAGATGCACGGCCACAACGCCAAGAGAGATGCCTAGTCGTGAACGCCACGAGAGAGATGCACGGTCACAACGCTACGAGAGAGATGCATGGTAACAACGCTACCAGAGAGAGATGCACGGTCGCAATGCTACGAGAGAGATGCACGGGCCAACGCTACAAGAGAGATGCCTAGTCGTAACCCACGAGAGAGATGCTCGTCACTACGCCACGAGAGAGATGCTCGTCGCAACGCTACGAGAGAGATGCTCGTCACAACGCCACGGAGAGAGAGGCTCATCACAACGCCAGACAGATGCTCGTCGCAACGCCACGGAAGAGAGCATTGGTCACAATGCTACGAGAGATGCATGGTCACAATGCCACTGGAGAGATGCACGGTCACAACGCTACGAGAGAGATGCTCGATCACAACAGCATGACACAGATGCTCGGTCACAACGCTACGAGAGAGATGCTCGGTCACAACGCATGAGAGAGATGCTCGTCGCAACGCTAGAGAGAGATGCATGGTCACAATGCTACTGAGAGAGATGCATGGTCACAACGCCACAAGAGAGATGCACGGTCACAACGCTATGAGAGATGCACGGTCACTACTACGAGAGAGATGCCACGCAACGCTACGAGAGAGATGCTTGGTCACAACATCACACGAGAGAGATGACTGGTCACCATCAAGAGAGAGGCACACATGGCCACGCCACGAGAGAGACACCTGGTCACAACGCTTTAAAGAGATGCGTATCGCCAACGCTACGAGAGATGCTTGTCACAACGCTACGAGAGATGCACGGTCGCACGCTACGAGAGAGATGCTCGGTCACAATGCCACGAGAGAGATGCATGGTCACAATGCCACGGAGAGATGCACGTCACAACGCCACGAGAGATGCATGGTCACAACGTCAAGAGAGAGATGCTCAGTCGCAACGCTACGAGAGAGATGCATGGTCACAACGCCACGAGAGAGATGCACGGTCACAACGCCACGAGAGAGATGCACAGTCTAACGCTACGAGAGAGATGCATGGTCACAACGCTACGAGAGATGCTCGGTTGCAACGCTAAGAGAGAGATGCTCGGTCACAACTCTACAAGAGAGATGCACTCAAACGCTACGAGAGAGATGCACAGTCGCAATGTCTACGAGAGAGATGCACGTCACAACGCCACGGAGAGATGCACGGTCAATAGACGAGAGAGATGCTCGGTCACAACTCTGCAAGAGATGCTCGGTCACAACTCTACAAAGAGAGATGCACTGTCGCAACGCTACGAGAGAGATGCACGGTGGTAATGCTACGAGAGAGATGCTCACCAAACTCTATGAGAGATGCATGGTCGCAACGCTATGAGAGATGAGAGGGTCACAACGCTACGAGAGAGATGCTCGTCAAAAGGTTACTAGAGAGATGCATGGTAACAACGCTACTACAGAGATGCTCAATGCTACGAGAAGAGATGCACGGTCACAATTCTACTGGAGAGATGCACGATCACAATGCCACGAGAGAGATGCACGAACACAACGCCACGAGAGATGCGGTTACGGCAAAAGTGATTAACAACGTTTACTAGAGAGAGATGCACGGTCACAACGCCACGAAAGAAGATGTATGGTTGCAACGCTGAAGATGTTCGGTCACAATACCACAAGAGAGATGCCGATGCTGCAACGCTACGAGAGAGATGCTCGGTCGCAGCTACGAGAGAGAGTTCACGGTAGGAACGCAACGAGAGAGATGCTTTCGGTTACGGCAACTATGAGAGAGATGCATGGTCGCAACGCACGCAGAGAATATCTGTCTAAATGCTACGAGAATCATGCAAGGTTACTGAGGCCATGGTGCTACCAGAGAGATGCACGGTCGCAATGCTATAGAGAAGATGCACGATCACAACGCTACAAGAGGGTATCGTTATCGAGAGAGATTCACGGTATAGCAACGCAGAGAAGATAGTGCAATGCTAAGAGATGCATGCTCACAACGCTACGAGAGATGCCCGGTCTACACCGCCACGAGAGAGATGCATGGTCATGGCAACTACAAGAGATGGTCAGTCCAACGCTACTGACAGAGATGCCTGGTAAACCCACGAGAGATTCTTGGTCGCAATCTCGAGAGAATGTAAGTCCAACGCTATAGAACAGTCACAACGCTACGAGAGACATGCTCGATCACAACGCTCCGAGAGATGTGTGGTATCGTTACTCGAGAGAGATGCACGGTCACAACGCTCCAGAGAGAGATGCACGGTCACAACGCTAAGAGAGATGCCTGGTCGTAACGCAACGAGAGAGATGTGGTCACATGGCTATGAGAGTGATACATGGTCGCAACGCCAAAAGAGAGATGTCATCTGCTACTGAGGAGATTGCAGTCGCAACGAAAAGAGAGATGAACAGTCACAACTCTACGAGAGAGATGCCTGGTCACAACGCCACAGAGAGATACACGGTCATAACGCCACGAGAGATGTATGGTTGCAACGCTACGGAGAGATGCATGGTCACAACGCTGAGGATAGATTCACGGTCACAACGCTATGAGAGAGGTGCTCGATCACAATGCTACGAGAGATGCTCGGTCGCAACGCTACAGAGAGATGCACGGTCATAATGCCACGAGAGAGATGCATGGTCACATTGCCACTGGAGATGCACGGTCACTACGCCACGAGAGAGAGACGCGTCACAACGCCACGAAGAAATGCAGTCACAACGCTACCAAAGAGATGCATGGTAACAACGCTACCAGAGATGCACGGTCACAACGCCACGAGAAAGATGTATGGTTTACCCAGCTGCGAGAGAGAGATGTTCGGTGACAATACCACAAGAGATCTTCGGTCTAGCTGAGAGAGATGCTCGGTCGTGCGCTCGAGATTCACGGTCCAGGCAAACGAGAGAGTGGTTGCAACGTTGAAGATGCATGGTCATAACTGCACGAGAGATGCACGGTCACAACTACAGAAGTTCACGGTCACGCCAGGAGATGCTCGGTCGCAATGCTGAGAGATGCCTGGTCACAATGCCACGAGAGATGCACAGTCACAATGATGAGAGATGCACGGGTCAGCAGCTCTGAGAGAGATGCCAGTCCAAGCCTCTGAGAGAGATGCATGGTCCTGCTACAAGAGAGATGAATGGTCACAACGCTGCGACAGAGATGCCTGGTCACAACTCCTGAGAGAGTCTTGGTCATCTGAGAGATGCTGGTCACACTCTGAGAGAGATGTTCACAGTCCTGCAGCAGAGAGACATGCTCGATCCTGGCTCCGGGGAATGTGGCCATCGCTGAGAGAGATGCGGTCATAGCTACAGAGAGATGCGGTCACAAGCTTCTGAGAGAGATGCTCGGTCACGACGCAGAAGAGATGTGGTCACAAGGCTATGAGAGTGATACTGGGTCGCAACGCTGCAAGAGAATGCTCGTGCAACGCTACGAGAGAGGAGTCTGAGTAGCATAATGAAAAGTGAACAGTGCAACTGAGAGATGCCTGGTCACAACACTGAGAGATACAGAGTCAGTGTGCTGGATGCAATGCAACGCTACAGAGATAGATTCACGGTCACAACGCTATGAGAGAGGTGCTCGATCACAATCACTGAGAAGATGTCGGTGCTGCTACGAGAGATGCTCGGTTAATGCCGAAGATGCATGGTCACATTGCCACTGGAAGATGCAGCGGTCATTACGCCACGAGAGAGATGCGGTCCTGGCATACGAGAAATGCACGGTCACAACGCTACCAAAGATGCATGGTAACAACGCTACTGCGAATGCGGTGAAAAGATGTATGGTTGCAACGCTGCGGTGAATGTTCGGTCACAATACCACAAGAGAGATGCTCGGTCACAACGAGAGATGCTCGGTCGCAACGCTACGAGAGAGATTCACGGTCGGAACGCAACGAGAGAGATGCTCGGTTGCAGCTATGAGAGAGATGCATGGTCGCAACGCCACGAGAGAGATGTTCGATCGCAATGCTACGGTATGGTCACGGGTGCATGGTAACAACGCTACCAGAGATGCACGGTCGCAATGCTACGAGAGATGCAGTCAAACTACAAAATGCTCGGTCGAAACGCTACGAGAGATTCACGGTCGCAACGCAACGAGAGAGATGCTCGGTCGCAATGCTACAGAGAGATGCATGGTCACAACGCTACCAGAGATGCATGGTAACAACGCTACCAGAGAGATGCAGTCTGACGCCAGAGAGATGCACGTTCACACCACAAGAGATGCCTGGTCGTAACCAGGAGAGAGATGCACGGTCAATACGAGAGAGATGCATGGTTTGCAGAGAGATGCTCGGTCACAATACCGCAAGAGAGATGCTCGGTCGAAATGCTGAGAGAGATGCTCGGTCGCAACGCTCTGAGAGATGCTCGGTCTGAGCAACTTCAGAGAGATGCATGGTCCTGCTATGGAGAGATGCAGTCCTGGCGCTACAAGAGAGATCTCGGTCAAGCCTATGAGAGAGATTCACGGTCCTGCCACGCAGAGAGATGCTCGGTCGCAATGCTGAGAGATGCATGGTCACAACCAGAGAGATGCATGGTAACAACGCTACCAGAGAGATGCACGGTCACAATGCTACGAGATGCACAGTTCACAACTACAAAGAGAGATGCCTGGTCGTAACGCCAGGAGAGAGATGCACGGTCAGCCACGAGAGAGATGCATGGTTGCAGCTTCAGAGAGATGCTCGGTCACAATCCGCCAAGAGATCTCGGTCGCAATGCTCTGAGAGAGCTGCTCGAACAACACTCTGAGAGATGCTCGGTCAGAATGCTATGAGAGAGAGATGCATGGTGCAACGACACGAGAGATGCTTCGGTCACAATGCTGAGAGAGATGCATGGTCACAACGCCACGAGAGATGCTTCGGTCATGCTACTTGAGAGAGATGCCTGGTCACAATGCTATGAGAGAGATGCACAGTCACAATGATATGAGAGAGAGATGCACGGTCACAACGCAACGAGAGAGATGCATAGTACAACGCCACGAGAGAGAGATGCATGGTCACAACGCCACGAGAGAGATGCACGGTCATAACGAGAGAGATGCATGGTCACAACGCTACGAGAGATGAGATGTCACAACGCTACGAGATAGATTCACGGTCACAACGATGGTGAGAGAGATGCTCGATCACAACGCCACGAGAGATGCCCGCTCGAACGCTTAGAGAGAGATGCGCGTCATAATGCCACGAGATGCATGGTCACATTGCCACTGGAGATACGATCACTACGCCACGAGAGATGCACGAACACAACGCCACGAGAGATGCATGGTCGCAACGCCACGAGAGAGATACTCGGTCGCAATGCTACGAGAGAGATGCATGGTCACAAGGTTACTAGAGAGATGCATGGTAACACCGCTACCAGAGAGATGCACGGTCGCAATGCTATGAGAGAGATGCACGGTCACAGCGCTACAAGAGAGATGCTCGGTCGCAACGCTACTAGAGAGATTCACGGTCGCAACGCAACGAGAGAGATGCTCGGTCGCAATGCTACGAGAGAGATGCATGGTCACAACGCTACCAGAGAGATGCATGGTAACAACGCTACCAGAGAGATGCACGGTCGCAATGCTACGAGAGAGATGCACGTTCACAACGCTACAAGAGAGATGCCTGGTCGTAACGCCAGGAGAGAGATGCACGGTCACAACGCCACGAGAGAGATGCATGTTTGCAACGCTACGAGAGAGATGCTCGGTCACAATACCGCAAGAGAGATGCTCGGTCGCAATGCTACGAGAGAGATGCTCGGTCGCAACGCTACAAGAGAGATGCTCGGTCACAACGCTATGAGAGAGATGCATGGTCTGTATACGAGAGATGCTCGGTCGCAATGCTACAAGAGAGATGCCTGGTCACAATGCCACGAGAGAGATGCACAGTCACAATGATATGAGAGAGATGCACGGGTCACAACGCTACGAGAGAGATGCCTGGTCACAACGCCACGAGAGAGATACATGGTCACAACGCTACAAGAGAGATGCATGGTCACAACGCTACGACAGAGATGCCTGGTCACAACTCCACGAGAGAGATGCTCGGTCGCAACGCTACGAGAGATATTCACGGTCACAACGCTACGAGAGATATTCACGGTCACAACGCTACGAGAGACATGCTCGATCACAACGCTCCGAGAGAGATGTGTGGTCATAACGCTACGAGAGAGATGCACGGTCACAACGCTACGAGAAAGATGCTCGGTCGCAACGCAACGAGAGAGATGCTTGGTCACATGGCTATGAGAGTGATACATGGTCGCAACGCCACGAGAGAGATGCTCGGTCGCAACGCTACGAGAGAGATGCACGGTCGCAACTCTACGAGAGAGATGCCTGGTCACAACGCCACGAGAGAGATACACGGTCATAACGCCATGAGAGAGATGCATGGTCACAACGCTACGAGAGAGATGCATGGTCACAACGCTACGAGTTAACTTCACGGTCACAACGCTATGAGAGAGGTGCTCGATCACAATGCTACGAGAGAGATGCTCGGTCGCAACGCTACGAGAGAGATGCACGGTCATAATGCCACGAGAGAGATGCATGGTCACATTGCCACTGGAGAGATGCACGGTCACTACGCCACGAGAGAGATGCATGGTCACATTGCCACTGGAGAGATGCACGGTCACTACGCCACGAGAGAGATGCACGGTCACAACGCCACCAGAGAGATACACGGTCACAACGCCACGAGACAGAGGCTCGGTCGCAACGCTACGAGGGAGATCCATGGTCACAACGCCCCGAGAGAGATGCATGGTCACTACGCCTAAACAGATGCACGGCCACGAGAGAGATGCACGTCACAACGCTACCACAGAGATGCATGGAAACAACGCTACCAGAGAGATGCACGGTCGCAACGCTATGAGAGAGATGTAAGACAGGCCACGAGGATATGCCTGGGTCGCAATGCTACGAGAGAGATGCATGGTCACACAAAGTTAAGGAGAGATGGCGGTAACAACGCTACCAGAGAGATGCACGGTCATAATGCTACGAGATGCACGGTCGCAAATCAACGAGAGAGATGCTCGGTCGCAATGCTATGAGAGAGGTGCATGGTCACAACGCTACCAGAGAGATGCATGGTAACAACGCTACGAGAGAGATGCTCGGTCGCAATTCTACGAGAGAGATGCCTGGTCGTAACGCTACGAGAGAGATGCAAGGTCGCAACGCCAAGAGAGAGATGCATGGTTGCATCGCTACGAGAGAGATGCTCAGTCACAATACCACAAGAGAGATGCTCGGTCGCAATGCTACGAGAGAGATGCTCGGTCGCAACGCTACGAGAGAGATTCACGGTCGCAACGCAACGAGAGAGGTGCTCGGTATACAACGCTATGAGAGAGATGCATGGTCGCAACGCCACGAGAGAGATGCTCGGTCGCAATTCTACGAGAGAGATGCATGGTCACAACGCCACGAGACAGATGCACTGTCACTACGCCACGACAGAGATGCTTGGTCGCAACGCTACGAGAGAGATGCATGGTCACAACGCCACGAGAGAGATGCTCGGTCGCAATGCTACGAGAGAGATGCCTGGTCACAATGCCACGAGAGAGATGCACAGTCACAATGATATGAGAGAGATCCAAGGGTCACAACGCTACGGGAGAGATGCCTGGTCACAACGCCACGGAAGAGATGCATGGTCACAACGCTACAAGAGAGATGCATGGTCACAACGCTACGACAGAGATGCCTGGTCACAACTCCACGAGAGAGATGCTTGGTCGCAACGCTACGAGAGAGATGCTCGGTCGCAACGCTACGAGAGATATTCACGGTCACAATGCTACGAGAGACATGCTCGATCACAACGCTGCGAGAGAGATGTGTGGTCATAACGCTACGAGAGAGATGCACGGTCACAACGCTACGAGAGAGATGCTCGGTCGCAACTCAACGAGAGAGATGCTTGTTCACAAGGCTATGAGAGTGATACATGGTCGCAACGCCACGAGAGAGATGCTCGGTTGCAACGCTACGAGAGAGATGCACGGTCGCAACGCAACGAAAGAGATGAACAGTCACAACTCTACGAGAGAGATGCCTATTGCCAACGCCACGAGAGAGACACGGTCATAACGCCACGAGAGAGATGTGCATGGTCACAACGCCACGGAGATGCATGGTCACAACGCTACGTAGATAGATTCACGGTCACAACGCTATGAGAGAGATGCTCGATCACAATGCTACGAGAGAGATGCTCGGTCGCAACACTACGAGAGAGATGCGCGGTCATAATGCCACGAGAGAGATGCATGGTCACATTGCCACTGGAGAGATGCACGATCACTACGCCACGAGAGAGATGCACGAACACAACGCCACGAGAGAGATGCACGGTCACAACGCTACCAAAGAGATGCATGGTAACAACGTTACTAGAGAGATGCACGGTCACAACGCCACGAGAAAGATGTATGGTTGCAACGCTGCGAGAGAGATGTTCGGTCACAATACCACAAGAGAGATGCTCGGTCGCAACGCTACGAGAGAGATGCTCAGTCGCAACGCTACGAGAGAGATTCACGGTAGGAACGCCACGAGAGAGATGCTCAATCGCAACGCTACGAGAGAGATGCTTGGTCACAACGCTACCAGAGATGCACCGTCACTACGCCGAGAGATGCTTTATTTGCTACCAGGCAGGAGATGCCGGTCACAATGCTATGTGGAGAGAGATGCTTGGGTCATAATGCCAGCCTGAGAGAGATGCACAGTCACAATGATATAGAGAGATGCACGGGTCACAACGCTACGAGAGAGAGATGTCTTTTTACAACGCCACGAGAGAGATGCACAGTCACAACGCTACAAGAGAGATGCCTGGTCACAATGCTACGACAGAGATGCCTGGTCACAACTCCACGAGAGAGATGCATGGTCACAACGCTACGAGAGAGATACAAGGTCATAACGCCACGAGAGAGATGCATGGTCACAACGCTACGAGAGAGATGCATGGTCACAACGCTACGAGAGAGATGCCTGGTCACAACGCTACGAGAGAGATGCTCGGTCGCAACGCCACGAGAGAGATGCTCGGTCGCAACGCTACGAGAGAGATGCTCAGTCGCAATGCTACGAGAGAGATTCACGGTCACAATGCTACAAGAGAGATGCTCGGTCGCAACCCTACGAGAGAGATTCATGGTCCCAACGCTATGAGAGAGATGCATGGTCGCAACACTATGAGAGAGATGCTCGGTCACAACGCTATGAGGGAGATGCCTGTTCAAAACGCCACGAGAGAGATGCCTGGTCGCATCGCTATGAGAGAGATGCTTAGTCACAACGCTACGAGAGAGATGCCTAGTCGCAACGCTATGAGAGAGATGCTCAGTCTCAATGCTACGAGAGAGATGCAATGTCACCAAGCTACGAGAGAGATGCAATGTCACCAAGCTACGAGAGAGATGCTCGGTCACAATGCTACGAGTGAAATGCACTGTCAGAACCTCACTTAGGAGGTTGGGTGGTCACAACGTCATGAAAGAAGTGCGTGTTCCTATCGCTTCGAAATTGGTGTGCGGTCACAACGCTGCAAAAGAGGTGACCGGTCACAATGCTACGAAAGAGACGACCGTTCGTCACAATACCCCCCCCAAAAAAAAAATAGTCATACTCTTATTATCATACCAGATCACAAACGTGATATGGTATGATAATAATTATATGGGGACTAACTACACGTATGATTGACCCAGATTAACAGCACACTCACTGAGGCCAATTCAAAATTTTACCGTTCAGAAATAATTACTCTGCATAATGAAGTTGGAATTTCTAAATACAGTAAAATTCTAGGTCAGTTCATTACCGTAGTGATGAAAGATGGTGCTATGTAGTGATGATGGATGGTGTTATATGTAGTGATGATGGATGGTGTTAAGTATAGTGATGGTGGATGGTGTTATATGTAGTGATGATGGATGGTGTTATATGTAGTGATGATATATGGTGTTAAGTATAGTGATGATGGATGGTGTTATATGTAATGATGGATGATGTTATATGTAGTGATGATGGATTTTGTTATATGTAGTGATTAAGGGTGGTGTTATATGTAGTGATGATGGATGGTGTTAAGTATAGTGATGATGGATGGCGTTAAGTATAGTGATGATGGACGGTGTTTAGTATAGTGATGTTAGATGGTGTTAAGTATAGTGATGATAGATGGTGTTATACAGTATTTAGTGGTGCCATTCAGTTAACTAATGTGGACGACCCTGCCGCCTTGTGGGTTGTATATCATGGGTTGTTGGTTGTATATAATGGGTTCTAGCATTTTCTCATGGGTTGTGTTGGGGTAGACTTAAGACTGTTGGTTAGGTTAGGTTTGGTTAGGTTAGGTTAGGTTAGGTTAGGTTAGGTTAGGTTAGGTTAGGTGAAGTAATGACCACCGTTTGAACCTCCTCCTCCTCATCCTTCCCCCCCCCCCTCCCATTGCTCCCAGAGCTAAGTACATGCGCCTTGCCTTCCCCGAGAACGCAACCAATTTGATGAAGATTAATTGGTTGATTGCCCTGAATAAGGATTATGGCACGGCTAAGCTGAATGTTGTCGTGCCAGGTAACACCCCTCGTTTTGTCTATGTAGGCCGAGAGGAGACGGATGCTATCCAACGCTTCATTGATGGAAAGGTCGGCTCAATATAGCTTATTAAGCGAGATGAACCTGTTCGACCCCCAAAAATGAAGGAATACCCGAGGGTATTCCCCCCCAAGAGAGCTCTGTCACTTCAGGGCGTCCACAGAGCAAGAAGACTTTATAAGGTTGGTGCACAACTTAGTAGGATCATCATTGTTTGGAAAAGGAAGGAACCACCTCCTGAGGAGTACCGCTTCTTTGGCAGCACGTACGGTACCCCTAGTAACATCAGTCGGTGGACTCTCCCCCTGTGGTGTGCTACAAATGCTTCGGGGTCAATCATGTGGCGAAATACTGTCACAAGTCAGCCACCTGCGGCTTCTGCGCAGGAATGCAAAGCACAAGCAGCTGCCCCATCAAGGTAGGTGCCTCTCAGGAGGGGAGAGAGCAGGACTCCCCACTTGAGTGGCAGTGCGCCAGATGCAGGAAGAAGGGTGTGACGGCCTGGCATCCAGGTTGCCTTGAGAGCCCGCCTCCACCCACAATAGGGGTCACACTCAGTGACGCGAACGCCAACACTACCGGGTCGCCTCAAACGCCTGAAATCAACAGCTACACCTCCCCACCCAGGAGGCAGTGTTTCAGGTGCAGGGAGGAGGGTGTGACTGACTGGCACTCAGGTTGTCCTGGGAGGCCGCCTCCACCCACAAAAGCGGTCCCACTCAGTGATGCCAACAGCAACACTGCGGGGTCGCCTCCAGCACCTGAAATCAACAGCAACACCTCCCCACCCAGGGCA